>NC_056731.1:1416864895-1416959895 GCF_019279795.1 Protopterus annectens
CCTCCCATTGCTCTGCTTTAGCATGCATGCTGATGCATTCTCCTTGACATAACCCTTTGGCCTTATATCAGCCATATAAGCTCTGTAGTACTTGTATTAACTGTGTAATACTGTAGTGTAGCAAACTAGTTAGGTAGGAGTTCTAATCCTGATCCTACCAAATGTGATAATGTGTGTGTTTTCCTGAAAGACTGTGTGCGTGTCTTCTTTGACACCTGCTTTTGTGGACATTCACACATACTACATTTCCTTTATCCCTCCTTTAGCACTGTTGCTGAAGTCACTCACTTTCAAAGCTACCTTTGGGCAACTCTCTAACATGTAAGCTCCATGATGCATGCAATAACTGCATAACACTGTAATAGCAATATATAGTCAGGTAGGGGTTTGAAAATCAATACTGGTAAGTGTGTGTCTGTGTGTGTGTCATGAGTATCCTGCGTGGGGGTTGGAGTGATTGTGTAATGACAGGATCCATTGCAGAGTGGTTTTTGCTACATCATTATATTGAGGACCTAGATGTCCCATTGTCTACATTACAATGCCAACAGTTTTCAAACACTGTAGAGGTTGTTGCAGACAATCCTCAGCGATAAATGTGTACTGCCATGTGCAATTACTATTTGACAGTATGGATTAGTAAACAATATAGGCAACCGTTATAATACCCAGATACCAATCTCCACCCACGGATCATACACAAACGCGCTTTAGCACTTACTCTCTTTCTCCCTTCCTTTCTTACTTTGTCTTTGTCTCTGTCTCTGTCTCTGTCTCTCTCTTTCTCTCTCTCCCTCTCTGGTGAATGTGGAAAAGTACATCTGTTTTGCAAAGGCAGCAGCTTGAGTTTTGTAAGTAATGCTCATGATCAGCTGATGACCTGTGCACAAATTGCAGCCCCCTAATTGCTAGTTGCATGTGGAACAGTTGTGGTATCATTCCTATAGCCAATTGCATGGTGGCACACTCCAATAACTAAGCTCTTCATGTGGATGTTGGCCCTTTTCCTTCACTGTGAGCAGAACTTCATGTGGATGTTTGACAAACAGCATCACAGAGGGTAGTTGGAAATATCTCTTACAACATATACCTCGCTAAAAGAATCACAGGCCTAAAGCAGATGCCCTACGCTGACCGCCTTAAAAAACTCCAGCTATACTCTGTTGCATATCGTCTACTCAGAGGAGATCTCTGCTTAACATACAAGGCCATGTCAAACCCAGAGCTGTTGGACATGCTACACTTAAAGAAATCCCAATCCCTCAGAGCTACACGCTCCAGGGATCTAAACCTTGTCATCACAATAAACAAAACATGCTGGAGGGATAGGCTCCTGACCCAGAGACTCCCCAGACTCTGGAATAGATTGCCCATACATGTCAAGCAGAGTGCCTCTTTGGACCTCTTCAGGAGGAACCTTGACGATTGGATGGGAGAAAGGAAATTCAGCCCAGGGATCACGTCAGTCGCCCTGCTAGACAGGGGTCCAGGAAAGTAAATAATGTGGGAAGAAATAGCCAGGGAATTGTTATGGCTAGGCTTGTATAGGCCCTAGGGCTGATAGCCTAGTACCAACCTATGAACCTATGAACCTATGAACAAACACTGTGGAGACAGGCCAACAAACAGGAGGGGGATGTTCCAGACATGAGGACAGAATGTAAGTATTGCTGTTCTACATTTGAAGTAATATTGGTTTAACAGGGTTTGTGTGGATATGGCTGTTCTACATGATTTAAAGTCTGGCATGACAGTGTTATGTGGTTGAGGAAACTCTCACCTCTAGGGCTATCTGCAGACTGGCCAGAGTTTGGAGTCTTACATGTGTTGTGTTACTCACACATTTCCTATCTTTAGAAATGCAGTAGCATACTCTGATGATTGCAGTCAGTACATGGTGACATCCATGTGAGTTACTGAATTCATATCCCTCAGAAGAGATATGTCACAACAACCCTGTTACACCAAGAAATTTCTCAGTTTATCGCAGCAATTTGTCAATATTGTCCATGTGTTTGTGCCTCCGTCCCCCAAGTCTGTCACCCTTTGTCTATATGTCATGCAGTAAGAGGTGCATATGTACAGTACATCATTATTTACTGACATCATACCTGATAACAAGCCAGTGAGATAGACTGCGGGACATGTTATGTATAGTAGGCCTTATATTTGAGGACAACACCTGGACATTCTATTGTAGAGTGTACAGTAGTGAGGTCTGTGTACTTATGTTGATTGTTGACAGAGTGTGTATTGTGAATATGTTACTTGGCCTGTGTACAGACTGTGGTAGATGTCATTGTTCTTGGTCCTCTTCTATCTGATGTTGCATGCTGCTCCAGTTTATGGTGCCCTATCAGCATACATGTTTGTAGGGCCAGACTGGCACATGTCCCATACCACAGTCAAGCATGAGACTACATTGTGTATTGGCCAAGTATATGTAGGGTTACTGTGTGAGTGGCACATATGAGTGTGGTTTTGTTCACACAGTCCATATACTGTAATATTAATTAGGCTTACCATAATGTGACTGTGACTGTGTTCAGATTGGTTTAGGGTATGCACTTTCACACTGGTGTCTGTTACTCTGTGCTGTTACATGCCTGTAATGCCTGCTATATTTGCAAGTACATGTCTATTCCCCCATAGGAAACTTGGGTCAGTGTTGTGGCAGTCTGAATGTAGTTTGCACAGTGCTTTATGACATGCCTACTAGCTCAGTGTATTTACCTAGTGTGAGGTTATGTCCAGATATTTGTCAGACATACTGTTGTCTGGCCACCATAACTGTGGGAAGTATGTGGGCTTAGGACCTCTGCTCCTCCAGTTAATATGTGTTAGGACAGACATGAGTGTGTGAATGCTTCAACTGTGTGAGCTTATCTATTCCAGTATTTTTGTGATATCCCCATTTATATGGCTGTAAACATCCACTTTGTCAGGCTTAGTAAACACATCTTGCACTAGGGAGTTCTGTGTATACCTCTGGACTGACCAGAGTTTGTCAGACTGTCCACGTTTATTGGTCATATCTCTGCTGTATTCCAGAGGATCATTACTGTGATTTGCGTGGCATTTCACTATGATGATTGTATGATTTCTGTCAGTAACTGATAGTGTACAAGTCAGTATCAGAAGTGACTTCCTACACAACATGTCTGTTAACAAAACCCCTGTTACTGTAGCAACATTCTACATTTATACCTGTAATACTTACATGACATCCCCTTGCACTAAGAGGTTGTGACTATTGGTGCTGAGGTATGACTCCACTACATGTTATGGGCATATGTTATACACACACACACACACACACACATATATTTATATATATATATATATATATATATATATATACATATACACACATATATATATATATATATAGATACATATATATATATATATATATATATATATATATATATATATATATATCCATATCCTTGTTATGTGTAATCATGAGTGTTGTATATACCTTCCCAGATGTATCCCACCATATTTATCTGATATGTCTATATTTAGATATAACAACATACTGATTCAACACTATTTTCACTAACAAGTACTACACAATTGAAGTCAAAGCAGTTGTTCACTACTATGCAGTATGTATACTGACAGATATATTGGAAAAAAAACAATACACATCTTCACAGCTGTGATGGCTTAGTGGTTAACTGTTGTGACTATAGTGTACAGGGTTCTGATTTCAAGAGCTGCAAGGGCTGTTTATTTTGTTGCTAGGCAGAACAAGGACTGTTGGATACAGAGTGGTTAAGGCAGTTTTGAGCAGCTTTAAGTAGGCTTGCACGGGCTTGAATGGTAAGCAGTGCTAACGTAGAGTTAAACTAAAAGGTGCTTACAACATGTAGGCTTCACTTAACAGTGCACAAATGTGCTTGGCATTTACATTTAAGCAATGCTTACACCTGCTAACCAGTAACCAGTGATCACATTCCAGACATAAAATAGCAGGATAATAACATCTTTAATAAGTGTATTTAATTCCATGTACATAACATGCATCTATGTGCTGTCATTACAGTACCAAGGTGTGTGAGTATACTGCATGGGACAGCTGAGGAGTATTTTCTCTTTGTATGTGTTTCATACATGGGTAGTATCCCAGGTAAAATGCAGTCACACTTGCATATATTGTATCATTACATTACTACTGTTAACAGTGCTTTCCCAAGTAAGAGTGGATTACACATTGTAGTACTGGAACCATGCAACCCTGCATGCAAAGCTGGACTCTGAGTACTGACTACCATGTTCTTGGTGTGTGAGCTGTGTGTTATTAAGTATTTGCTACTGGATATTGATCTGATATGTGGATATTAACTGTAGACTACTATGTGTATAGGACATATCATTGAGGGCTGCTGTCAAGTAGTATTGGCATACCTATCAGTGTCAGACATATATCTGTAAAAACATTAATTCTAATGCATAACCTGTTGGCTAGCTGATTTCTGTCTGTCCTCTGTACAAATATGAAGATGTCAGGTATCCATCTTGGCTACTTCCAGGCACTCTATGCTTGATTGACACTGACATGTCTGCCCAGCTGTGTTATGAATGCCACAGCTAAGAAACCCCACCCTGTATGCACCATATGCCATGGATGCCTCAACTAGACTACCACAGTCAACAGAACATGCTTGGGTACAGGTCTCCAACCCAGACACTGGTCATGTTATGTAATATATGTTGCATACATGTCAATTGGAGCACTTCACTGGCCCTCTGCAAGAAAAAAAAATGATGATTGGATGTTGCATTTATCTGTTACCCTGGGGATCACTTAAGTGGCATCAGTTGCTAGATGGCCTGCTGACAAATGTCAGGTGGCATGATACCACTGTACCCACATCCCCTACTCTTCTCATCTCTCCATGGACATTATTCCGGTACACACCTAGGAACACCTTCACCTATGGACCCCAGTACTGACAAATGTGTCAGTGTGCATTACTGAGAATAACAGTATCTGTGTGTTTGTAAACTTGTAGTTGATAATACCCTGAGGGCCTTCTCACCCACTACATCCCCCATTGCCATAGAAATGGCTGCTG
Source organism: Protopterus annectens (assembly GCF_019279795.1). NCBI lineage: Eukaryota > Metazoa > Chordata > Ceratodontiformes > Protopteridae > Protopterus > Protopterus annectens. Next base: position 1,416,869,980 of record NC_056731.1, read on the forward strand.
CTGTAATGGACATTAAATGTACCTTGTTACACTCTTCACCCTATAGGCTACCTGGAGCTTGCAGTACCAGCATAACACTGTTGTACAAATGGGTAGATAGGCATGGGTTACCCTCTGAGTCCTGGCAAGTGTGTGTATGTGTGCAAGTGTGTATATTTGTAGGATACAGCATTCTGAGGCCACATTCTCCAAATACAATACACCTGGCCATACAGTATAAGGAATTAGGATGTTGCTGACATTAGGAGAGCCATGACAAACTCTCACCCTACTATCACTGTGGCATGTACAATAAATGCATATCCCTGTAGTAGCACTGATTAGATAGACAAGGGGTTGTATTGCAGTGGGTCTATATCATAAGAGTGAAAGTTCAAAAGAACAAATGCTCTTATGATCAAAAATGCCAGACATTGAAATGCTTTTTCTGGGGTTGCAATACAGTGAGGATAGGAATATTTGCCCTTTGCTCACTGTAGTGCGACCTCAGAGTTGGAATATATATTTAGTGAGGGGTGTGGGGGGTGCACCCCCCCCCCACAATATGATGTTCGACATTTGTGCTTTTTCGATGTTTGAGCATTCGTTCTTTTGAACTTTCACTCGTTTGATATAGACCCTATTGCATGTCTGGACTATGTGTGATTGTGGGTATGTCAGAGCGTTATCATGGGTTTCAGTGAGTAAAATATCCAATGTGGGGTGTTGGTGCTGGGTATACTGTTTTTACACCATGGTACCCCAGTATATGTCCCAAAGTCCACTGTATGAGAACCACTCTCACCATCAACCATACAGGTAACTGATCACACTATCCAGCCCAATGATGCATGTGCTGTGTGCAAATTATCTGTAACAGAATGGACTTACTGACAAGGTAGTTATCACTGATAAACCCAGGTCTCTCAGATGTATCTATGACTGTTATGTGTTTGTCAATGTGTATATGACAGTATGTCATACTATGTATTGTTCCTTAACACCCAGTACATCCCCCATTACCATACTGCACAAGGCCTGGTGATGTTCTTCACTTAACAAGAAACTCAGGACACACCTCATCCTAAAAGCTGTGTAGTGTGTTCAACTAAGGCTAAACACATTAGTAGCAATAAGAACCTAGGTAGGGGTTCTACTCTCAGTGTTGCCAAGTAAGTGTGTGTGTATGTAAAGGGATCTACTTCAGTTGGCAGAAAATACATGTCCCAGGAGGTCATCTGTCTGAGAACTGACTGGCAAATGCTAACATTTCAAAGGAATCATCTTGTGGAAAGTCATTCCATCAAAACTAGTAGTAGATGTGTAAATGCCCTCTTCCCCACTGTACAGCTGTACAATGATACTGGAGTTGGTATATATGGTTGGGTGTTAATGTTGTGGGCACAGCCACCCTCATTGGGGTTATTGTTGTGTGTATCCCCCCACTTAGTCTGTTGTAATACTGTACAGTTTATGTTAACAGGTTAAGTAGTTGTCAATCACACTATGTGTGGTTCTATGCCACCCACACCATCCAAAGTGGAGGGCTGTGCCACCCTAACCAGAATACCTATGTTTACCAACTCCAGGATTGCACTACATTGGGGAAGAGGGCATATACCCTGCCAGTACCATCGTCAATGACATTAAACTAGCAGACTGATTATTTACTGATGTGATGGTTTGCCTATTTTGTCTTGGTGGAATTACATAGGCTAAAATGAGTTCACTGTAAAATTAAGTACATCCATGTGTACAGTATTCTCTGTGTATTGCATCAACACCAAAGCCTGTGTGTGTGTGTGTGTGTGTGTGTGTGTGTGTGTGTGTGTGTGTGTGTGTGTGTGTGTGTGTGTGTGTGTGTGTGTGTGTTATTCACAAACATTTGGTGTGTGCTACCCAGTACACTTACCATTGTTCACTGTAGAAGGGCTGCTGATATCAGCCACCATGCACTCACCTGTATACACCCCTCAGACTATCAACCATGTGGCACATGCAGTAACTGTTATACAGACCTGTTACTTGTGTTCAGCTGTACCCAGGATATGACACGGTCAATGTGTCATCACAGTGCCATACTCCTTGTAGGAAACAACAGCAGACCAACATCTGGCTGACACATAGACACATACAACACAAACTGAATACATTATGGAGACCACAAACACTCAATGTTAATAACAGCTATAATGCATCATGGCTGGACAGCTACACATCCTGACATGTAAGCATTAAACTTTCCAGCTGAACACTTGTTGCACAGCATTACATTGCTAAACCTTAGTACATTCACCCTGTGCATCAGAACCATGTTAGCATGTCCCTGCATCGATGGTATGGATGACATGGATGTGGCACAGGCATCATCATATGCACAGGGTGTGTTGTGGGTTTGCCAGAGACCTAGGCTGAGCTGTTTGGTTGGCATCATGTGTGTGCATGTTAGGAGGTTTCTTTATCAATTGGGCTGTGCAGATGTAGTGTGTGTAGGTATGGAGGTGAGCTAGCTGTGTTGGTGATGTGTGTGTGTATGTACGCACACAGTTCTGCCATGTGGCTGCCCTATACAGGGGGTTGTTGGACAGCTGCAGACCATACATGGCAGGGTGTGAAGTTCACTGTGTCTGGCCATGGACATGAGAACTGTGCCTGCCAGGGGTTCAACGGGCACTACCAGATGACAAATGTCCGCCGGATCCAGGTCCCTGTTGGGACTGGCCAGGACCACGTGCATGTGGCCTGCTGTGTTGTGGTGTGGATAGCACCCCCCCTCCTGCAGTGCTGGTGCTGGTACTGCCACTATGGGAGCAGCTGTGACTTGTTGCACATCCACTTAGACCTCCACCTGTTGGTGTTGCTGACCTACATCCACGTGGTTGTCGCCCTACTCCCACCATATGCTCTGGCACAGACATTCCATGGTTGAGGATTCCCACCATCTCACCCAACCGTCTATCCAGGACCTCTGCATAATAAAGGTCGGCACCTGCAAGATCACGGATGTTGCCAAGTACAGCAAAATGAGTAGCCTCTGGAGCCTCAGATTCTGTCTGGTATAACATTCCATACATGCCTGTGCCTCCATGACAGCCCAAAACATGTGTCTGGTGACACCTGCTGTGGCATTTCTGCCAGGGGCATGATGGCCAGCAGCCCTCCTACGAGCACCTCTGTACATCTGCCTGTGTGGTACCTCGCCGGTCATCCAGCTATGGCTGCTGTGTACAGACACACTTGCCATAGTCGCCACATTGTCCTGTCCCATGCCACCACCTGCCAACTGTCCCTAATCTATGGCCACTGGTGATGGGTATGTATAGGCATTGTGACTGTGTGTGGGGAAGGGGTAGATAAAAGTGGGATGTCAACTGATGGCACAGCTTCAGCTCTTGACAACCCTGCCTGTGCCTCACCATACCTATCATAATTAGCAGTGTCTGTGTGGACACTAACATCAGTTTGCCTGCAGGAGGGACCCTAACCCAGCTCGCCACCAGTGAGGGGAAAAAAAAATTAAGACCTGAACGTCATTACTTACCTCTACACACACACACACACACATACACACACACACACACACACACACACACACACACACACACACACACACACACACACACACACACAGACACACTTACAGGTGAGGTGCCACAAAGATATTACACAGACCTCTCATTACTCAGCAGTCAGCAGCATGACATATGGCACTCAACAGCATGCACTGCAGCTATACTCAATCCTTGTTACTAACATTATACATCTCTGTGATACATGAGTTGTGTTAGTAGGTGATGCCACTTCCCCTGGAACACAGTGCACCCATGTATACAATATTGCTGTGCACCTGTTCAGAACCCTGGCATGTACTGTGCACCATACTTCACAAGTGTACCCCCCATTGCTGAATGTGTATATGTGTAGCAGTTATGTTTCCTCTGTTGCTCACAGACCCTATGTGTTTGTCTGACACATACCTGGGATGATATAAGTACATATGTCAATAATGAATGCCTGACCTCTGATTTGCAGATCTCATCATCAGCAGTGCATGTATGAGCATTAAAATCCAATTACAATGACAAGGCTTATTGTGGCTATGAGGAGTGTACACACTCTTATTGACATGCCAGCCTCTTCCATGATATGCAATGGGGCCACAATGCTGCATATGTTAACATTCCACACACCTGATATGTGACATATGACTTGTGCAATCAAATTCAGTATCGAACAAATGTGTTAGTTGTGCAGATGCTGATTGAGATGCATATAATATGTGGGTTGCATAAGTGTGCACACCCTTAACACACTGGTTTGTTACAGTACCTGTTAAGTGAATTACAGCAGTCACTAATCCTGGAAGGGGTATACTAGCATGGCCCATCTCCACTTGCCATTATTTGCTCACTCTGCCCTACAAATGTCCCCCCAACTCTGCCGGATTGCAAGGTCAGCTCATGTGCACAGCCCTTGGAGGTCACACAGTGCCTTCAGTATTGCTGTGGAGTCAGGGTTATGTCTGGCACAATTCTTGACCTTGACTGTGTTCAGATACAGCCATTCTTAGTGAGCTTTGGATGTATGCTTCAGTTCACTGTTGTGTTTCAGGATGACACCCTTCCCCATCCTCATCCTTACTGCAGATGCTTGACAACTGTGGGCCACACGAGTGTCATTTTATAGTGTACCAAATTCAGAACACCATGTCTACTGGCCTAGTTCCTGCTAATGAGCAGCAAACCTAAAGGTGTACACTGGCACCAGCAAGGTACAGATGGGGATGGTGGCCCTGAGGTGGAGTGAGGTGTTGCTTCTGCACTACATGTATCTTTATTAATACTGTCTGTAGGTTTCAGCCTTGGTCTCAGTACACCATTACACATTGCAGCACATGCTTTTGGGAGACTTGATGTTATGCATTTGCTACCTGTAGAGAGCCCTGGATGATGTTTCTTGTGGAACAACTCTTCCATCTGATTACCCTAACACATAGGCCACACTTATGGAGAATCCAGACAATTGTCGACACAGGCACTGCAGAGGTAGTGCTTGCTAGACATTCCTGCAAGTCCCTCAGTGTTGCTGCATGTTTATGGGCAGCCTGCATGACCAGTTTGCAACATGTGTTGTCATCTGTCTTGGATGGGCATCTGTTTATTTTCTGCATTAATGTTGTCCCATACTTAATAGTCACATACATGACTGTCTGCACTGTTTGCCATGGTATATGCAATGGTGACGTAAGGCTACGTCTCCCACTCATGAGTGCTACCTTTTGGATATGGGATCCATTCCATGGTTTGTAAGATGTGTGCAAGCCATGGCTGTCTTTGTTGCAGGTGAGTGGGCAAACATCATGGACATACTTCTTGGACAGCAGACCATTATTTGGTTTGAGATTGAGGCCCTGTACTTGATGGAAGTTGTGTACTCAAGAAGAGTGAATGCTGTCAGTACCTCAAAAGCTGCTTCCACAATATGTTATTTGCAGTGTGTGTACACATATGCTTTCAGTGTTTGTTAAGGTATGTATTCAAACCATCCAAACTCCTCGCAGGTATGGCAAGTGCCAGAGCCCAAAAAAAAACACAATAGTTATGCAAAAATAGGGCCAGCACTAAATGGAAGTTGCCAAATAAATGGGAATTTATTGAGTAAACATTTTCAAGCAACTAGGAGTGTCAAACACCCCCAGTAAAGCACAAAAGTGCTCTAGAAAAAACAGCAAACCAGTTTTGGCTGTATTAGCCTTCTTCAGTGCATGAACAAAATCAGTAAAAAAGAAATGACACCAGAGCAGCAGTATTTATAACATCTTAATTGCAATCTTATTTGCCCTGATAATAATACCTTCCACAAATATAGGTTGGACCTGACTAATAGATTTCGAAACAGGGGGTATAAAGTGGGGAAAATTGCCATGGCTAGCAGTGACAGAAACCTGGTTCAAGGCTCCTGAGAGCACCCCAGCACTATCAGGTTTTACCTCTTATCATGCGTTCCGGCCCCAAAATCCGGACAATACCAAGAAAGGAGGGGGGGTATCCATATTCATCAAGGACACCCACACCTCAAGACTGGTGGCAACGCACGATGCATCGGAGACCATCCAGGTGCAATTAACCATAGGCAAGACTGCTCTGCAAATTGTAGCATGTTACAGGCCACCCTCACAAACTCAGGAACCTCACATGGCCTTCCTGAAAACACTAGAGAGGATAAATGTATCACCAAACACCATCATACTAAGTGACTTCAATTACCCTAATATAGACTGGGAACACTACTCAAGCCCAAACACCCTAGCCCAAAAGTTCCTGGAATTCATAAACTCAAATGCCATGGAACAACTAGTCACCATCCCCACAAGAGGAGAAAACATACTTGATCTCATCATCACGAACATGGGAGCACAATGTTCAACACGAAGTATACCCTCATTGGTGAGATCAGATCACAAACTAATCTCGCTGGAGGTCCTCATCCCACCCCACCTGAAATAAAAAGACCACAGTAAAACTTCTCGAAAGCCGACTTCACACTTCTAAAGACTAGTGTGGTCTCCTTTAAGGCCCCGAGCGGAAAACAGTACTCAAGCCGCTGAATCACTTACAAATGCCTTCTACCAGCACCTGCAGGACTGCATGGATAAGGCAATCCCAAGCAAAACAAAGACTCTTTGTACCAAAGGCAAGCATCCAGTCTGGTGGATCCCAGCCATAAACAAACTCTACAACAAAAGGAGGAAGCTACTACAAGATAGAGCAAAATCCTTAAAAGGTAAGACACCCTTGATCACTATAAGTAAAAACTAAGAGCTCATAAAATCATCCAAAGCAAATTTTGAGAGAAAAATAGCTAAAGACTCAAAAGACAATCATAAGGCCTTCTTTAGCTATGTTAGAAACCTGGGAGGAAACTCCCAGATATGCTCAGAACTAGTTCAAAATGATGTGAAGATTACTGATCCTACAGACATTGCCAACATACTGGCTGACAGGTTCAGTGCAAACTTCTCCCCTCCCCAAAAGGAGAGATATCTATACCAAGCGATTGCAGCCCCCAAACATCTCCAACGCCCAAGTGAGAACTGCTCTCTCAAAGCAAAAAACACAGCATCCATGGGACCTGATGGTGTCCCCGGCTGTGTGCTCCACGAACACAACGAGGAATTAAACCCACAGCTAGGACAGCTGTTTAATCATAGTCTTACCTCTGGATACGCACCCAGGAGTGGCGCACTGCAACTGTGGTCCCACTTCACAAAGGCGGTGCCTCCACCGACCCTGGAAATTACCGCCCATTAGCTTGACAAGCCTTATCTGCAAAGCCATGGAGAGGATCATAATGGACCTCATAAATAAAGACATAGGAATTTGCAGACTTTGGATCCATCCCAGTTTGGCTTTGTCAAAGGCAGATCATGCCTTCTAAACTTGGTTGACTTTTTGAAACAGTCACCAAAGCCATTGATGAGGAAAGGCAGTCCATACAGCCTACCTCGATCTGGTGAAGGCCTTCGATACAATACCCCACTCGGGTATCATTGAAAAACTCATCAGCTTAAATGTTAACCCATACATCACAAGATGGGTTGCAAACTGGCTGAGTGACAGAACCCACAGGGTCAGAGTTGCTGGCGCCATGTCAGACTCAAAGCCTGTCACAAGTGGTGTACCACAGGGCTCAGTCCTGGGCCCACTCTTGTTTGGCATCTACTTTTCCGAAGTACAAGCAAACACAGGAGGGTTATGGCTGACAAAGTTTGCAGATGACTGCAAACTGGGCGCCATAGTAGAAAACACATCTGACACAGATATCCTTCAGAAGGGTCTCACAGAAACAGATAACTGGTGCCATAGCCATGGCCTAAAGTTAAATGCCAAAAAATGCATAGTCATACCCTTCGGGAAAAACAAGGTTACCCCTAGCTACCAAATAGGTGGCAATCCACTGAGCACAGAAGAAGTTATCAGGGACCTGGGGACCCAGGTTGATAGTAGTCTGTCATTCGACACCCATGTAGCTAAAGTAGTTAGGAAGACCTTCTACATTGCCCACCTTATCATGAAGGGATTCTCATCTAGATCAAGGGAGGTCATAGTCTCCCTATACTCATCACTCATCAGACCAATGATTGAGTACAATGCCCCATTCGAATGTATCTGACCCGACACTTGCAGCAGCTGGAGAGGCCACAAAAGTTCCTCACCAAAAGGATAAAGGGTCTCAAACATCTGTCCTATGCTGCCCGACTGAAAGAACTCTAGCTCTATTCAGTCGCACCGCTGCTCAGAGGTGACCTTTGCCTAACATACAAGGCCATGTCAAACCCAGATTTGATGAATATGCTTCACCTCAAAAATCTAGATCCATCAGAGCCACAAGGGCGAGAGACTTAAACCTCGACACGGCTATTAATAGGACGTGCTGGAGGGATAGATTCATCACCCAAAGACTCCTATGCTGTGGAATAAAATCCCGGTATATGTGAGGCAGAGCACCTCGCTGGCCTTGTTCAAGAGAAATCTTGACCAATGGATGGGAGATCGCAGATATACCCCAGGGATTACCTCAGTGTCACTGCTCGACAGAGGCACAGCAAAATAATGGGTATAGTTCCCCATACTAAAGGGGTGGCGTAAGCCACAAAACTATGGGCTAGGCTTGTAAATGCCCTCGGGCAGATAGCCTAGTATGAACCTATGAACCTATGAACCTACACAAGCCAGGAAAGATCTTTTACAAAATAAAAACAAGGATAAAACATCCGAGAATCAAGATGTTCTAAGAATGGTTACTACATATGGATGCAACACTAAAGCTTTTATGCATATTATCCAGAAACATTGGAACATTTTGCTGTCGGATCAGAAATCAGCCTCTAAGATGGGTCAGAGATGCTTCTTCTCCTTTCGACGTGGTAAAACATTAGGCTCACTTTTGAGTCATTATAAACATTCTTTCCAGGTCTCAGCTGGACCTGTACAACAAACACTATTGGGTGACAAATTGTGTGGTACTTATCCATGTGGTCATTGCACACATTGCTCTAGTTTTCAAAATTAAGGAATTTACTAGCCCCAATACTGATAGAGTTTTTGACATAACGTTTCTGACCAATTGTGGTTCAGATTGGGTGGTGTACTTGGCCTCCTGTCCTTGCTCAGCTTTTTATGTAGGACAGACATCCAGACAATTACGGATCAGGATTTCGAAACATATGAGTGACATAAGGAATCATAAACTTTCTAGTGCACTTTATAAACACACACTTAAGCACCTTTCTGCCTCCTTTTATTTTATGGTCATTGATAAAATGAAAGGAGATACGTCTCTCAGAAGTGGTCGGCATACAATTTTAAACAATAAGGAAAATAAATGGATAATTAAATTGGGTGGCCTTTTTAGCCCTGGTTTAAATAAATACCTCTTAGAATACATCCTTAATAGGAATCTATTAAACATATAATGATTTGATTGGTTTGCAATTAAGATGCTATAAATACTGCTGCTCTGGTGTAATTTGTTTTTTACTGATTTTTGTTCATGCACTGAAGAAGGCTAATACAGCTGAAACTGTTTGCTGTTTTTTCCAGAGCACTTTTGTGCTTTACTGGGGGTGTTTGGCACTTGCAATTGCTTGAAAATGTTTAATCAATAAATTCACATTTATATGGCAACTTCCATTTAGTGCTGGCCCTATTTTTTCATAATTAAGGTATGTATTCCCCATATTTGTTATCCTAACATAGGATTCCATATTACACATTCATTGCTCATGTTAGGATCACATTACAGGTTGTAAAAGGTGTGGAATGTGGTATTGTGATATGTGGTTGTGTAGATCTGTAACAGTTGCCACTGTAATAGTGGTGTATACACTGTTGTAGCCACTGTATACAGGTAATGTTTCAGACATGTCCCTACTGTAGGCCATTTGTCCCACCATTATGTTCATCTCTGTCCACACATCTTGCACTGACAGGTTGTTAGGTATACTACAGGACTCTTACATACCCTTCAGATATGCCAACATGGTGACCACTGTGATGCAGTGCAGTTAACAGCAACAATAAGTGAACATGTACAGCATGCATTATGGGTAGGTGAGTTAAATGTGTGCATGGCAAATACCATAGCCATAACATGGCCAGTGTATTGGTAGACCTGAACAAAACAACTCCATACTCACCAGCTAGTGGCTGCTGCTCCAGTTGCATACCACTGGGACCTACATAGTTGTGTGAGAGATGTAATGTCAGTAACCACACCTGTGGCATTGGTACAGGGTTTGAGCAGCATTTCAGTACATCAACAGTACAAACTCATAATACTAGAGATTATGCACATCTGTTCAATACTGCACTGCAGCAACAGACTATGTTATCTGACATATGCATGAAGATACTTTACAGATGAAGATGGATAAGCAACATTGGTCTACTAATGTGCCCTGGGGCCTTGCCTGCATGCTCCTCATCCATTGTGTGGGTAGCACCCACTGCCACAATGCTATCATCAGGTTCCTGGCTTGGCTGGTGGGTGGGTACCCCAAGGCTGCCAAGGAGCTCCTCAGCATGTGTCAGTGGGGGCTAGATAGCATGACCCCTGTGAAGACTGGTAGAGAAGGATGAAGGCTGCCAGACTAGCCAGATAGAATTTTGCAGATAATTCTGTCATTTGTAAATATGAATGTAAACTACAGACTTGTTGTCTTAAATGTAAAAAAATACTGTTACATGTGGAACTGGAAATAAATGTGACAACAGTGCACTCTACTGACCAAAGTAAAGCATTTGGTGACCCTTTGAAGTAGACAGTGGTTCTGAAAAGTCTAGATGAAGAAATTCTTTCTATTGTTTTAACCAAGAGTTAAATTGCTAGATTTAAACATGCAAATGTATTTTATTGCTCTGTTCCTGATCAGCTGCAAGATAGCAAAAGGGAGATGTTAAGAATGTAAATGCAGTTAATGTGTAGCCTGGGAACTCCAGGAAAGTGAAAAAATGATGTAATTTTTATCAGAACCGCAGTTTCAATTTAAACAGAGATAATCAGAAGGCATTAAGCATTTTGTCTTGATCATCCAACTCATCTGCACTCTGCCTGTTTTCTTATGTAAGCTATCTTAGACTTGTGTCTTCTTTTAGGGATAACTAGAAACTAGAAAGATTAGACTAAGTGTTTTTCTGTGATGTCAGAACTGTACTACTGATTTATTTTAAGTATTTCTGTGTTATCTCTCTGAATTCTTTTGCCTAGCATTGTGTAGAAGAAAGTATTGTCTTGTGGTTTTAATTATTTATTACTAAATATTTTAAAACCTTTTTAACTGCGGCTGATTTGTGTAGAGATAAGTTAAGCTCTAAGAGTACATTGCATGTATCTAAGGTTCATGTACCAGGTCACTCTAATAAGCCATGAGACTGTTTAGTCATACTACCAATTGGATAATAATATTGCACAGTAATAATTGGACACCCTTTTAAGGACCTTTGGGTAGCTGATAATATTAGCTGGGTGGTGGCAAGTGATTACTACCGTATAGTCTGGAAAAGGGGGCACAGCTGGAGAACCTGTGCCAGCCTTCCCCAGGAGTGTCTGTGTGGTTGTATAAACTTATCTCAAAGTGCATGTGTCAGCTACTTGGGCAGGGACATGAAGAACTGGTTGGACAGAGAGGGTGTTGGAAATTTTAGCTTCCCCAGTTAGGCTGAGATCTGGACCCTATAGCTGTGCCAGTGGGGAGTCTTATTGGGGACCTGGGGAGCAAGGGAGCAACCAGTTCCTGACTGACTATGATCTCTGTGTGCTATTAAGGGAAATTGCACTTTATTGGGTGTATTTGTTATCTTTTCCTCATGTATGAGATGCCCTCTCTGGTGTTAGTGGAGAGGATTGAGGCTCCTTGATTGCTGGGCCAGAGCATGGGTGTCACACTTGTGTTTGGCAGTGGTGGGATAGCCACACCATATATTAATTAGTTGGCAAATACTAATTGACTTGTAGTGGTGTGGGTAGAGTGAATCCTGTAGCTTGTGTACAGTGAGCTTTGAAGGTGTTTTGTACTCTAAATCAGCTATGCAGTGAATACTCAGAGTTCTGATCACAATTGTTTTATTTCTTTTGTTAGCTAAGTTAGTCAGGGTGAGCAGGCAGCATGTCAGGAGAGACAATGGAAAGCTGACAAGGAGCCAGCTGGCGGAGATGTGTGAGGCTAGGGGACTGATGCATGGAAACCTGACTAAGGCAGACCTGATTGCAGCCTTGGTTACAGCTGCATCAGAAAACAGCAACCAGGAGGACAATCAGACTGGCAGTGGAGATATAATTTCCTCAGAGAATGGACAGCTCAACCTTTCTGCAGTGGACTTAAAAATCCAACTGGAGCTAAAGAGACTTGAGTTGGAGGCCAGGCATGTGGAATTAGAATCAAATGAGAGACTGCGACATTTGCAAGCTGAGGAGAATGAGAAACTGTTAAGTCTGCAAGCTGAGGAACAAGAGAGGCAGAGGCAGCATGAGAAGTATATGCTGACTCTTCGCCAGAGTCATGGAGGTAATGGGGAAGGGAGTAACTGGACCCCAGAAGCACAAAGGTCAGTAAATTTCTTCTGCGGTTTAAAGAGGAGGATAATTTTGATAGGTTAATTCATGTGTTTGAGAGGGTATGTAAACAATATGAAGTTGTCCAAGGGCTCTGGTTATGGTTCCTGACCCCCTTACTCCATGGTAAAGCTGTAACTGCATTATCTAAAATGGCTGACATTGCATGTTTTGATTATACTGCTGTTAAGAAATGTCTTTTAGAACTGTTTAAGCTAATACCTGAAACGTATAGGAAAATGTTTTCTGAGCATAGACACAAGGCAGATGAATGTGTGTGTGGATATGTTGCTGAATTGAGCATTTATTTCCATAGATGGGTGAGTGGATATCAGGTCACGACTTTTGAAGGGTTGGCAGACCTTTTGGTGAGGGAACAAGCCCTTAGCACTTTGCCTGAGGACATGAGGATCTGTTTAGCTGATAGACAATGTGCTACATCAGATGAGTTGTGGAAGAAGGGAGACCTATACCTACCAAGCAGGGCAGCCCTGCACAGGAAAGGGACCTCCAGTGCTGCTCATGGTTCTAAAGGAACCCATGGTGGGCAGCACAGACTGCCCCAACAGAATCTGCCAGTAGCAGGGGAAGCCACTAGGCCAGGTACACGTCCAGGAACTAGGGTTAAATGTTTTGAATGCAACCAGTGGGGCCATGTGGCATACAGGTGTCTACGGAGGCAAGGTGGGGAACAAAAGGTGAGGAAGCCAGAAAGTGGGAAAGACAAAATGCCAATAGTAGGTTGTCTTGAGACAACAGGGGTACTAAACTATAATCCTGCAGATGTCCTAAGAGGGAAGGATTTGGATGAGCCAGTACCATGTGCTTATGCAGTTACACACAGTCAAGCTAGGAGACAGGCATGTGGGTCTGGTAGACTGAGGAGACCCAGGCAGACTGCAAACTTGCAGCCAGTACTGGTGAGGTGGTTACTTCAGGGAGGGAGCTACCCTGTAGCAATAAGCCTGAAGGTGAGCCACAGCTGCTTGTGGGACTGATGGTCCCTTGGATAGAGTGATTGCAAAGGTAGAGGTGAGTAGTAGTACCCAAGCTGACAGTGAGGTACCACTATCAGAGGATGCCAGACTTCCTATGTAAGGGGAGCTGGGAAGGGTTACAAGGAGATAGTTGAGACAGGCTCAGCTCTCAGACCCTACATTGCAAGGCCTGATGCAGGTAGCTAGGGAGGCACCTGATTCTCATGGAAAGGGGGAATCTGTATACTGGGACAAAGGGTTACTTTACAGCCCTGAGGGAGGGCTAAAAGGTGAAAGAGTACAGCAGTTGGCAGTGCCTAGAGCCTAACATCTGGTGCTTCTAGCCATAGCCCATAAAATTCCCTTTGTAGGTCATATGGGCATAAAACATACAAAGAGGTGTATTATGCATAACTTCTATTGGCCTGGAATTTCCAGAGTTGTAACAGGGTACTGCAGGAACTGTGAGCAGTGCCAAAAGGTAGGCAAGGCAGGAGACAAGGTGAGAGCTCCTTTGATGCCTTTGCCTGTGATTGAGGAGGCATTTCAGATGGTAGCTATGATTATTGTGGGTCCTCTGAGTACCCCCAAGTTCCACAGGGAAAAAAGTATACCCTAGTGGTAGTGGATTATGCTACACAATACCCTGCGGCAGAGGTGTTGTCCTCCACTGAGACAGAGAAGGTGGCAAATGCTTTGTTAGATATTTTCAGCAGGGTAGGTTTCCCAAAAGAAATACTGACTGACAGAAGTGCCAAATTCATGTCAGACCTGCTGGTTTGTCTGTTGAAGTCCTGTGGGGTGAAATACATGAAGACCACCCCTACCATACCCAGACTAATGGTCTTGTTGAGAGGTTAAACTCTACAATCAAGTCCGTGCTACAGGCATTTGCAGATCAGTTTAAGAGGGAGTGGGACAAATATTTGCCCCATCTGTTTTTTGCTTACAGAGAAGTCCCCCAGGAATCTACAGGTTTTTCACCCTTTGTGTTGCTGTATAGACATAGGGTGAAGAGACCTCTAGATTTAATTTGAGATGAGTGGAAAGGTGAGTGCGAGTCTCACAAGGAGTCTGTTGTGGTATACATCCTAAACCTCAGGACAAGGCTCAGGGAACTCATGGGCTTGTCCCAGGAAAACCTGGCAGAAGCCCAGCAACAGAAAAAGGTGTAGTATGACAGGAATGCTTGAGCTACAGAGTATGCTGTGGGGCAGCAGGTAATGGTTCTCATTCCTGTCAGACACAACAAGCTTCAAGCAGCTTGGGAGGGACCCTACAAGGTGGTAAGGAAGGTAAGTGATGTTAACTACATGGTGGAACTGCTAGGCAGAAGGCAGGAGCACAAATTGTACCACGTTAACATGATGAAACTTTACCATGATAGGGAGGCCCTTCTGCTGAGCATTTGCAGTGGATTACAGGAGGAGTCTGAGGGAGATCTGGGAACTGATCTCAGTGAGGCAGAGGCTGACACCTCAGTGGAAGGGGTAGCAATGTCCCAGCAACTATCTCCTACCCAGCTTCAGGAAATCCGAGCAGTAATGCAGGAATTTGGGGACATGTTCACTGGAAAACCAGGGTGCACCCACCAGGTGCAGCACCAGGTGGATACAAGACCCCAAAGGCATATTAGGCAGGCCCCTTATAGAGTGCCTGAGAGCATCAAACAGACTCTAATGGAGGAGGTACAGGAGATGTTGGAACAAGGGGTGATTCAAGAGTCCAACAGTCCCTGGGCCTCCCCAGTGGTGCTGGTGCCAAAGAAGGATGGCAGCACCAGGTTATGTGTGGACTACAGGAAATTAAATAGTCACACAGAGTTGGATGCTTACCCCATGCCTAGGACAGATGAGGCCCTAGAGCAGCTGGGTGGGGCTAAGTATCTTACACCCATTTATCCTACCAAGGGTTACTGGCAGGTGCCCTTGACTCCCAGTGCTAGACAGAAGTCAGTCCTTGTGACTCCTTTTGGCTTGTATGAGTTTACAAAGATGCCCTTTGGGATGAAGAATGCCCCAGCAACTTTCCAGAGGCTGGTAGATCACATCCTGGCAGGAGCAGGAGGGTTTGCCTTTGCTTACCTAGATAATATTGACTTCTACAGCCATTCCTGACCAGAGCACCTTCAAAATGTCAGGTAGGTGTTGGGCAGACTACAGAGGGCAGGATTGACCATTAAGCCAAGCAAATGTCAGGTGGGTATGGTGGAGGTCTCCTACCTAGGACATAGAGTGGGGAGTGGTAAGAAAAGGCCAGAACCTGCCAAAGTGGAAGCCATTCAGGCATGGCCTGCACCTGCTACCAAAAAGCAGGTGAGGGCATTTTTAGGGACTGTAGGGTACTACAGAAAGTTTGTCCCCAGTTATGGTACCATAGCTGCTCCTCTCACAGATCTGACAAGGAAGAACAGGCCAGATAAGGTAGTGTGGATCCCAGCATGTGAGCAGGCATTCCAGAAGCTTAAAGAAGCTTTGGGAGGATCGCCTGTGTTAGCCAGTCCAGATTACAGCAAAGAATTTGTTGTGCAGGTGGATGTTTCCAACCATGGGGTGGGTGCTGTACTTAGCCAGATTTCTTCAGAGGAGAAGAGCACCCAGTGGTTTATCTCAGTCATAGGCTCCCACCCAGGGAGGAATGCTATGCAGCTGTAGAAAAGGAATTTCTAACCATAGTGTGGGCACTACAGAAACTTCAGCCTTATCTGTATGGAAGGAAATTCACTGTTATGACAGATCACAACCCCCTAACATGGTTACACAGAGCCAGCCAGAAAAATGCCAAGTTGCTAAGATGGAGCCTAGGGTTGCAAGCATATGATATGTCAGTGCAGCACTGCAGTGGGAGTAGCAATGCCAATGCAGATGGGCTCTCAAGACAGGGAATGGGGTAGGTACACTCAGATAGACCTAACCCTCTCAAGCAGCGTTTCTCAAGGGTCACTTGAAAAACTAGCTTGAGCTCTCTGGGGGGGGGGGGTGAAGACTGGTAGAAAAGGTTGAATGCTGCCAGCCTAGCCAGATAGAATTTTGTAAATAATTCTGTCATTTGTAAATATGAATGTAAACTACAGACTTGTTGTCTTAAATGTAAAGAAATACTGTTACATGTGGAACTGGAAATAAATGTGACAACAGTGCACTCTACCAACCAAAGTAAAGCATATGGTGACCCTTTGAAGTAGACAGTGGTGCTGAATAGTCTAGATGAAGAAATTATTTCTATTGTTTTAACCAAGAGTTAAATTGCTAGATTTTAAACATGCAAATGTATTTTTATTGCTCTGTTCCTGACCAGCTGCAAGACAACAAAAGGGAGATGTTAAGAATGTAAATGCAGTTGGTGTGTAGCCTGGGAACTCCAAGAAAGTGAAAGAATGATGTAATGTTTATCAGAACTGCAGTTTCATTTTAAACAGAGAGAATCAGAAGGCATTAAGCATTTTGTCTTGACCATCCAACTCATCAGCGTTCTGCCTGTTTTCTTATGTAAGTTATCTTAGACTTGTGTTTTCTTTTAGGGATAGCTAGAAACTAGAAATATTAGACTAAGTGTTTTTCTGTGATGTCAGACCTGTACTACTGATTTATTGTAAATATTTCTGTGTGATCTCTGAGCTCTTTTGACTAGCACTGTGTAGTAGAAAGTATTGTCTTGTGGTTTTGATTATTTATTATTAAATATTTTAAAACCTTTTCAACTGTGGCTGATTTGTGCAGAGATACATTAAGCTCTAAGAGTACATTGCATGTATATAAGGATCCTTTACCAAATCACTCTAATAAGCCTTGATACTGTTTAGTCATACTATCAATTGGATAATAATATTGCACAGTAATAATTGGACACCCTTTTAAGGGCCTTTGGGCAGCTGATAATATTAGCTGGGTGGTTGCAAGTGATTACTACTGTATAATCTGGAAAAGGGGGTACAGCTGGAGAACCTGTGCCAGCCTTCCCCAGGAGTGTCTGTGTGGTTGCATAAACTTATCTCAAAGTGTGTGTGTCAGCTACTTGGGCAGGGACACAAAGCACTGTTTGGAAAGAGATGGTGCTGGAGATATTAGCTTGCCCAGCTAGGCTGAGATCTGGACCCTATAGCTGTTCAGTGGGGAGTCTTAGCGGGGACCTGAGGAGCAAGGAAGGGACCAGCCACTGACTGACTGTGATCTCTGTGTGCTCGTAAGGGAAATTGCACTTTACTGGGTGTATTTGTTATCTTTTCCTCATATATGAGATGCCCTCTCTGGTGTTAGTGGTGAGGAGTGAGGCTCTTTTATTGCTGGGCCATGGCACGGGCATCACAACCCCCACCTGTGGCTAACTGGTCCCTCCTAACTGCAGCAGAACACTGACGGGTGTGGCGGATGAGATCAGTCCAACAATGTTGCACCTGCTCATAACTGAGGTTATGCAGGCCAAAATCATTTACCCTGTGGACAAGCTCATTCCACATGGCAGTCCTCTCCTGCAGATCATGGGTCATACATCCAAAGAGGGTTCTGTGGTGCTGCACAAGAAAGTTTATTATTATATCATTCTCCTGGGTAGTATAAGCAAGGAGATGCTCCTGGGACATAGTACCTGGAAAACAAATAGGAAAAACATGTCTGAGGACCTCATACAGCAATGATATAAAAATTGTTAATTGACATCTCTCTCTCCCCCCTACCATATCTGTAAAAATAATCTAAACACACAAATCAATGGGTATGTTTACACCAAACCTACTGTTGGGACATATATCCTATTGTGCAACAAATATTGAAATGTGTTTCTATTCATGTTCCATGTTGAAACACTATCATTGGTGTCCTGTTGCTATCAATGTAACCTGCATGCCATTGTAATACACACTGTGGTTCCATATATGCATGTGTTCTGTTTGCTATGCAACTCTTCCAAATCTGGTGTTTTGGGTTAATGAGAATATCTATGCATGCTGTTATAACTAATCCTGGATTGTGTTGACTATTACTAACCCACAAATGTTCTAAAACTGCAACACAATAGCGTGTTTGGGAAGGCTGTTCCCAGCAGAACCACCTCTCCCACCTCATCTGGCCATGGCACCAGGCCACAGCACATCTGGGACCCACCCCGGGACCTCCTCATCTGCTGGTCCTGCACTACCTTCAGGTGGAACCACCTCAGGGGATGGTGCTCATCCCCCCTGGGAGTGGGCGCAGACAGGATCCTGCCACCTGAAGTCAGGTCCAGGGTCTGGTGCATAGGGAGCTCCACAGAGAATCAGGGGATTTGCTACACCAGCTTGAGGCCATCATGGTGCAATTAGAGGGTCAGCCTGCCCTCCTGCTCAGCCCCCAGCACAGCCACCTTCAGGGCCGTGAAGGTACAGTGATGACTGCTTATAGGTGGGGACCTCAATCCCAGTGTTTCCATTTGGGTGCTCATGGGCTTCCAATTTCCAAACACCCCTCCCTGTCCAAGGTGTTTACCCCCAACATGTGTCATATTCCACCCCTGTATGCTGTTCTGTCTGACTTGTCTGTCTTCCGACCCAACCTACCTTCCCAAATATACCTACTATCCTTCCCCAACATCAGACTCTCACCTTAACAAAAAAGGGCAATCTGTTCCAAAAAGAATATCACACCATGCATAAATGTCCATTTCCCACCTGCTGCTTACAGGTGCCTTAATCACTCTGTATCTAACAGCCCTTTGTTCTGGCCAGCAAATAAATCATCAGCCCTTGCAAGTGTCTAACCCAGGCACCTGCACACAATAGCCACAGCAATTTACCACTAAGCCATCTGTGCTACAGATATGTGTTATGTTTTCTCAAATATATCATGCAGCACAGTCATTCAACAATAGGGAAAATGTGTGTATATATATATATATATATATATATATATATATATATAATATGTATATGGAGTGCAGTCAGACATCTGATCCACACTCTGAACCTCCTTCCTCCACAGCTGCACTGTTCTGCCTTGCTATGAAACAGACCATCACACATGGACACAGCCTAACATTAGGGGGGATATATAGGCACAGATCATAGATATGCCTGTTACAAACCAATGAAGTTTGTGCATGATACATTTCACATTACCATGACCATTCTGAAGGTGGTGGGGTCTGAAACTCATGTGTCTATCATGACTTCATTACTTCCGCATTCAGCTATTTCTCAGACTAATATACATGTTTGGAGAAACATAAACACTATGATGGCTTACATCTTGACATTCTGAGCAGATGTGCAGAGTTGACAGGTGTGGCCCACTGTCCACACGGCCAGATGCTTTGTCAATAGCAGTTGTTCAGCAGGACATCATTACAGCAAGTCTTGATGGCACATATAAATCTTTCAACATCATCTATCCCATCATTACAGACCAAGTACTACATTCAATTACATGCTGACGTTTCACATACCTGTTCTATTATTGTGCTGTCTTCTGTGTACCACTTGGATGTCTTCCTTGTTTGTTTGTTTTTTTGTTTGTTTTTTTTTTTTTTGCTTTTTTGGTAGTATTTTTATTTAGTATTATTTTTGCTTTTTATTATTATTATTATTTATTTCTCTCTTTCTCTCTATATCTCTCTTTCCACTACAGGGATCAAGCTGGTTTTAATAGGTTGCAGCATGGTTTTTGTAGGTGATGCTCATGATCAGGTGAAGGCTTCTGCACCAATTGGTGTTCCCACTTGCTAATTGCATGCAGCCAGCTGTGTAGTACTTCCAATATCCAATGTCATAACAACCCACTACTATAAATGACTATGTCTAGTGGGCGTTGTCCCTTTACCTTTCCTGTATTGAAGGCATCCTTCCTGTGTGTGGGTAGCAGTGTTACAGACAGCAGGTAGCAATACCTCTTACAACAGGACTTGCGGACAGAGTTGAACTACATGTTTATTATAAGATTCCAGACCTAGGGACAGTATGTGAGGATTGCTGTTATATGCATTGAATACTGCTAGTTTTACAGGGTTTGTGTGTACATGCTAGTTTTACATGGAATGCAGTCTGTATGCATAGTTCTCAATTGTGGGCCTATCCACATGATGGCCAGAGGATTGGCTGTTATGTTTTTCTGTTCACCACGCAGGTATTGTCTCTGACATATCAGTCCCATTCTCTCCGTTGATTGCAATCAGTACATGACACCATCCATTTGTGTTTCTGGCTTCATATTCCTGAGTAAGGGTATGTTGCAACCAATCCTATGACATCAGCAACTGTCACAGTGTTTAACAGCAATATTTCAAATATGGCCCTGTGTTTCAGCCTCTGTCCTCCACCTATATACCAGGCTTTGTCCAGATGTCATGCAGTAAGAGGTTGTTAGGTAATGGCCTATCATTATTTATTGCCGGCATTCCTGCTATCATTCCAGTGATGTTGTGGTCTCCCACACAAATTGTGGGGTAGAGACCATATATATGAGGGCTACAGCTGGACAATACATGTGTGACCTTGTACAGTCTGGAGGTCAGTGTATAGAGAACACTATTATATGCCCTTGTAAGACATTTTATGGGGGAGGGGTGTTAAATGTTTTTAACCTAGGCTGTTACAACATGTGAGGGATATCAGTAGGAAGAAACATTAAGGTATATGGCTGTACATTTTTATACTTTTCACCATGGGAACAGTGGTGGGCTAGAGCTTACTGTCTTACACACAGTTCTGTTTGTCAGTGTGATAGTGACATTTTAAGTTAAGCATAGTTATGTAACAGATACATTAAATTGTGACAACTAATATTTCCCCCCTAGGGGTTGAGTACAGAGTGCAATTGGAAGCTGCTGAACTACATTTGTAATTAAGTGTTGATTGATTCTTACCTTCAAGGCGAGTATGTGTTTTACTGTTGTACTACTTCAAGGCTTTAGCCTAGACAGCAAAGTATGTTATGTTTTGTAGATTACTTTATCAAATGTTTTGATTGAGAGTTGCATTAATTAGTTATTATGCATTTCAAACACTTAACTGCTATAAGAATTGGCATAAACAACTGAAATTGTACATAAATAAACATCTCTATGTATGCAAACTTGTGTGTGGTGTCATGTCCTTTGCATTGTGTGTGTGTATATGTTTCATGCAATAATTCTCATTTGTTGGAAAGAATCAAACACTGGCCATTTGAAAATGTGGCAGCAATAGGAATAATGGCTGTTTGATATGCTGTGCACCCTCTATATATACTCTTTTTATACATATCTATAAAGAGTTTTATATTTATATGTGTATGTAAGTATATATATATATATATATATATATATATATATATATATATATATATATATATATAGATTTGGAACAGTTGCATAGCAAACAGAACACATGTGGAAAACAGTGGTGGACACAACAGCACTATTCTGATATCAGATGTTACTGAATGCTACATGTCAGGCCATACTATAGCAGAGTAAATGCTACCAGTCCAGGATTTAAATCTTTATTATCAGGCACAGTTTTCTTATCTAACAGACCTGTGGAGTGAATGTTTGTTAACACTGTTTCTACACATATTCCCAGATTCCAGTTAATGTTATGCACATACCTCTCAATCTCTTAATGCACACACTCTGGACAAAGCTTAACATCATGGGGGTACAGATAGGGACATGTTTTGAATATTGCTGCCATAAACTTGGAGAGTTGCTAGAGTGACATGATTTGTTTTAATATACATTTTCTGAAGGTTTTGGGGTCTGAAAATCAAATGTATGTCATTATTTCATGACTACAATTTTGAGATCATCCCACTGATTTGCCAGTGGGACAGAGGAGCAGGCAGAAAACATGGGCCAATTATCTGGGCATTCTGAAAAATCTGTACAGTTGAGAGGTATGATTATGCATACACCTTAATACCACTACCAGAATTCGAACCATGGCTGTGTCTGCTAAAAATATAACAATTTAAGTCACAGCAGAGTGTGCTATTTGGATATTGCTGTCTATCTCTTCAGTGTTTTCTAAGTCTATCTTGGTTGTAGAATCTGATCTTGTACTTACAACAGTCTTATACAGACATTCCTAGACATTTTTTTTTATGTAGCACAGTGTGGGTAACAGTGGTTAACACAACATTACTGTTCAGAGAATGCAACAATAAATGTCATACAATACCAGAGTAAACACAACCAGTCCAGGATTTAGAGCTTTATTGCCAGGCAGTTGCAGTTTTATTTAAATATGACCTATATGGGACTACTACTGTCATATTGTCTGGTTTATTCAGTACAACCCATACAACAGTTTTTATACTGCCAGGTGACTTTCTACTAATTTATATTTATTTGGTATGACTACTACAAGCAGGATTGTTACTCACCAGCCTCACTATGCAGCCTTTGCAGCCTACTTGCAAAGGCTTCCTGATTCACAGCCCACTCTGCTGCAGCTGTAAGGGAAATTAGAGAAATATTTAGGCATACCTTTCCATCATATACACAGGCTGGACATTAGTAAACAGTTATTAGTATGAGTAGTTACACACTGTTGGAACAACACCCCCCCCGCCTTGCTTCTTGGACCCACTCATCCAAGAGCTCACTCTTTCTCCACTTCAAGTCGGCATAGTGGTGCCAGACCTGCTCACCAGTCCAAGGGATACAAGTGGCACTGGTGAGATCACAGGCGAGATGGTCTTAGGCTTCTGCTTTATATTGGGAGCCTTGGTACTGGTCCTGCAACAGTCTCTCATCATGGATTTGTACCAGGAGTCCTACCATGACCTTGGACTCCTGTATGCCCCAGTGCTGAGCATGGAAGAACATGCCCTCACTGACTCCTGCCATACTGCCTAGAGTGGGAAGCTGCAACCAACTATGAGCTGTATTCCCACATGTGGGGGTTTAAATACTGCTGATTTCCAACCCTTTGCTGTGACTGGACAGTTTTGAATATGCTCAGCTAAGCTAGTCTTCTAGCAAACCTGCTTAGCTAAGGTTGGCAGTGCTTAAAGGGACAGGGTCAGCACTGCTTAATGATGGGCAAATCCACTTAGCTGGGCTGGTCATTGCTTAGCAGTCATATTTACATAATGCTTACACCTGGTTAGCAGAGCTGTGCAATGCTTACCATTGCTTATTTTTCATTTTACAGACTATTGACTATATGGCATTGATTCATCATTCATTACATATTATAAATTTGTTTACTGTCCCTGACATCCCCCACTGTGCTGTCATTACATTTATTAATGTGTGACTATACTGTATGGGGCACTTGTGTTTATATGGTGGTTTCACAACTTTATTAAACTGACACCTCACATCTGGACCTAATGCAGTACTCCAGTTAACAAATATATGTTATTTAGTAGCTACTAATAAAGAAAATGCTTAGGTACTGCTTTCACATGTCAAATACAAATAGGTTATAATGGGCTGTTTGAAAAGCGTATACTCTAACCACTACACTATTGCAATACTGCTTATGCTGGATGGCTCTTGCTATTTAACTTCTTGTGCTGTCTAAGCTGGACTAAGCATAGCTAAACAACGGGCACACCTGCTACACTTAAACTTTATTGCATTTATTAAAAAAAAGTTTTGTTGTGTTATTTTATCTATATACCCTTCAGAATATCCCCTGTTAATGCTGAATCTGTTATTTTATCAACTTTCTGCTTTGTGGGACAATAGTCCCTTTTGGCTTTGTCCACATTCCTTACTCTGATGGGTTGGGAGGTGTGCACTATGTGCTTATGCTACCTATGTTATCCTAAAAACTTTTGGCTAGGTAGCATACCTCTCAACCTCTTAGAGCAAAATATCTGGACAAAGCCTAAAATGATGGGGGGGAGAAATAGGGACAGATTTTAAATATTGCTCTTACAAACTTAAAAAGTTGGTAGAATAATAGGTTTTACATTAGCATGAATTTTCTGAAGGATGTGGAGTCTTAAACTCAAATGTTTGTCATTATTTAAAATGACTTAATTCCTCAGCTTTTTGCCAGAAAGGTACACAGATTTTAGGAGGAACAAACCAAAAATATGAGGCAAAAATCTGGACATTCTACGAAAATCTGTACAGTTGAGAGGTATGCTTGGTAGGGACGATTTTCACTTATGCTTTTGACCACAGATTTGTTATCCTGATGGGTTATGGGTGTTATGAGCATTCTCACTCATTTTTAATTGCTGAAGGCAATTCTGGAGTGCAGGGTGTGTGTGTATTGTGAGAGCTCTGCTCTCAGACACCCACCCTGCACTCGTACATGGAACCATGTCCGTTTTAGAGCATGGCAGTGCACCTTCAGAAATATGCATGGCATGCTGATGTGCTGAACAGGAACGGTCCCTGCTGTGCAGAAATAACTTATTCCTGCATGGCTGCTTGCTGAATCCCAGGGCATGTCTTTCTGTGCAGTGTACACATAGATAGTTATTTACAGCTTAAAAAAGTACTTAAATGAACATTTAAAATATTTATTTGAGTATACAGTTTAAATATAGATTTCTTAATAAGTTCTAAACTTTAAGAAACAGAGGATATGTGCCTGTTTTTTAAATGTTTGTCTATGAATGTTTCATGGGTTAACTGCTTTAATGACTAGCGCATGCTTAAACAGGAAAAGCATTTTTTTTTACATACGGAAAGAGCAAGGCTTATTACAATTAAAATAAAGCTTGTCTCAGGTAAATATAAACTTGATTCTAACATGTGTGGGCTTTACAAACAGCCATTTATAAGGAGGGAAAGCTGCCAAACACAACACGAGTATCGGGCATGCTTCAAAGTACTCAAATTGCTTACTTGCTTGTTTCTCGGTTTTTCACCACGGTCACGAGCTGAAAAGCTTTTTTTGTTTCCAAGATGTTTTTTCCATTGTTAGCATATTTAGAAGCTGTATATCCCTTTGCAACCATGAAAATGAAAGTAAAAGGCTCAGGCATGATGTAAGCACCGGGGTTAAAGGTTAACAATGAGCTGTTTGAATGTCTTAGCTTCTTAAAGGGATATTTACCTAATAACACACAAAACTGTACAATTTGAATAAGAAAAGAAATGAGAGCTTTATTAACAAGTAGTTTAGTGAACTTATAAAAGAAAAAACAGTATATTTGATTTTAATGCAGACAGGAAATTGTAATTAGATTATATATAATAAAGAGACTGATGTGAGGTAGACTGTGCTACTACACAATATATTAACACAGCTTCTCTGGGTTTAATTAGAGTGATGGAACCTTCTTATACAATTTTATAAATCTGAACAGTTTTGCTGATTAGTTAGATTAGTATGCATGACAAATATTAATCCATTCTTATCAAAAGGAGTTTGACTAATGGACAACTGTTGTACATTATAAGCAAACACAAAAAGTAATTGTAAACTGCATTATTTTAATATCACATTAACATACTTAATATAGTAATATGGTTATGTTAAATTTTTTTTATTGGATTTAAGATAAAATTTTATGAAAAATGTCTTATTTGAATAGAATATAAGACATAGCAAGCTTCTTAATGTTAGACAAAATGTTTAGATAATCAGGTTGAGAAATGATTCTTAGAGTGGTAGAGGGTACACTTGAATGCCTAATCTATTCAAAGTTGGGGTCTGTTTCCCCATAGGAGGGTTAGTTTGTTTTTTGTCTCAAGCTTTAAGGTTTTATTGTTTAATTCTTTTATTTTTTTGGTGTTTTTGACTTGTAACTACTTTGCTACATCAAATGAAAATTTATTTTTTTTATTTATTTATTTTTTTATTTATTTTATTTTACATTTGTTGACCGGGAATGTCCGACTAGGTTCCACAGAGCCTGTTTTCAGTGGAGGCCCGGGGAGAAATGCCATAAGTCATTCACTTTAGTAAAATCTGTGTGCTTATTAGTAAAAATATATACACATGACTAGCAGTTTGAGTGGCAATAATTTAACTATGAAATGTATTTCCATTAATGTAAATGGTCTGATTAATAATTATAAAAGGGGAAGTCTCTTAAAATATTTGAAGATGTTTAATGCACAGATTATTTTTTTGCAAAAAACACACCTTATACAAAAAGACAAAAATAGAATTAACACAAATAACTATACAGTTTTAGTAACTTCACAGCATAAACAAAATAAGACAGGAGTAGCAGTCTTATGGAAAAGCTCAATCTTAATGCCAGACATTTTAAATACATATTATGACAAAACAGGGATGTTCTGTTTAGTAATGATATCCATACATGGGAATATATATACTCTAGTAAACATTTATTGAATACCTGTATTATGTGTTAAAGTAGACAAACAGCATTTAGAAGACATTATACAGCATGTTAAAAGAGAACACTGATGGTAAAAACACATTAAAGAAAACAACTATTTCTAAGGTGTTATCTGATGTTATGGAAACTTTTAATATCATAGACATTAATGAATATGCTGATTCTAATACATTATTTTTTACACATTACTCTCATCAACATGGCACACATTCAATAATAGATAGAGTTTACATGTCAACAGATCTAACTACAAAGTTGGATAAAGTCAAAGTAGTCACATGCCCACTGTCAGACCATAATGCAATTACTTTTGATTTAGATTAAATACAAAATAAATAACAACTGTTACTACAATTCCTTCATATATAACACACCTAAAGGATTTTAAGGAATTGTATGTTTAAGAGATACAAACATTTATAGACATAAATCTTACTGAAGACATGTCAAAGATATATATTTGGAACTCTGAAGTCATATTTATATGGTAAAGCATTAACATGGTTTAAAAACAAGAAAGGACAATGGGACAAAGATTTACTGGAATTACAAAAAAGAAATGATACGCTAAAGCTAGACATTCAGAAAGAAAAGGCAAATTTAATAAGTGAATTAGATTACATGAATAAAAAAATATTTAAAGGCACTACACCGTAAGACAATGATAAATTTAGAGAAGATCAAACTATGTTCTTATTCGATGAACTCTAGAAATCAGGAAAGAATAACAAATAGAACTAAAAGCTCATCAACTAAAGGAAATATGCATTTCAAATACCAAAAATAAAGTATCAGACTTAGAAGGAATACTAGAAGCATTTAAATTATACTTTCATAAAAATGAATACCCAAAAGGAAATAATAGAACCTCAAAATATGTTAGTCTTTCCTTAGAAAATATATCAAAACTAAAGTAACAGAAAATCATAAAAAAAATGAATAGACAAACAAATAACTATGACTAAACTTAAATCCCAAATTAAAAATTTAAAGCCAAACCGCCTTGCAAGGATGGGTCTCTGTCAAATAAAGGAATGCTTGAAATGTCGAACGTCATATGGTCAAAAGCATATGATCAACATTTCAAGTGTTTGGAGGTTGACTTTAACGGCGCCATATGGTGCAGAATGGGAGAATTTCCCTTTTCTGCACTGAAGTGCGGTCTCAGAGTTGGTATATTTAAGTAGGGGGCTGGGGAGCGCAGCTTCCAACGTGGGTGATGCAGGGGGACTTGCCCCCCCCCCTGCTCACACTGTTAAGGTAAGTTTTTCTCTTTTTTTTTTATATATTCGAACTTTCAAATATCGACCATATGGTCTCAAACATATGGTATTCGACATTTTGAAAGTTTGAATATATAGACCTGCAAGGATAATATGATCCCAGAAATGTTCAAATTATTAAACAAATTATATCAAATGATTAAACAAAGAACTTCTGGTATTACCATTAAAAGTGTTTAAATAAAAAAAAATGAAAATCAAAAATATTCCTCCTTCTTAGAAATATACAATAATATCAACTATTTTGAAACAAGATAAAAATGCAAAGGAATGTTCATCTTACAGACATATATCTTTACTAAATGTGATTATGAAATGTTTATGACAATACATGCAGCTAGGATCAAAAAACTACTTCCATTATTAATAAACAAAGATCAAACTGGCTTTATAAAAGACAGAAATACAAATGATAACATTAAAAGAATTATCTTTAACTGATTACATTCATCATACAAAAATAACATGAATATAGTCAGTTTAGACATATGTGTAAATAATGCCTTTGATTCTGTCCACTGGGATTATCTATGATCAGTTCTAGAAGAATATGGATTTTCTCAAAAATTTACAGTATTAATTAAATCACTTTATGAAAAATCCCTAGTATATATAAACATTAGATCATGCTTTTCTAAATCTTTAGAAATTACTAAAGATATAAAACAGGATGCCCATTGTCTCCATTATTATGTACCTTATTATTTGCCTTAGTAATTGAACCTTTTGCAAATTATATTCGAATGGATAAGAATATTAAGGATATACAAATTGACAATAGTCTGGAAATTAAGGTTCAGTTGTTTGCAGATGATATTTTGTTAATCTTAAAGGATGATAACACCTCTAAATTTCTATTAAATTTAATTGAACACTTTCAGATACTCTTAGGCTTTAAATTTAATGAAAATAAGACACTGATATTGCTTATAAATTCTAATAAAAAAGACATAGATAAGGATTTTTCTAAATATATAGCTGCTGACAATAAAATAAGATAATTAGGGGTTGCATTAACAGATGAACTAGATAAGACAATAATAATAAACTACTCTAATATTCTAAATAATATTAAAACACTTGATCAAAAATGGAATAAATACTTATTTACAATGGAGAACAGGCATTATATAATTAAAATGATGATTTTTCAAAAATATTATAAGTCATGCAAGTATTTTGTATACCTCGTTCTAAATCTTACATAAAAGAATTTAGTAAACTAATGCTAAATGTATGGTATCCCAATAAACCCAGAATAGCTCTGAATCATCATTTAAATTATTGGGAAGCAGTAGGAATCAGTATTTCAGATATATAATTATATGCACTGTCAGCTAATATAAAAACTATATCATTATGAGTAAATAATGCTAATTCTGCCAGATGAAAATACATATATGAACAAAATGGCTGAAATCAGGTCTTACATTACCATCACAATATGCTGAGTTGGTAACCAATAGTTTTCTTTGGCTGGTGAGAGAACATTTTACAGAAAACAAACAGAAGCACATATGTTCTAGGTTTATAAAAAACATATTAAAAGGATATAAAACCCTTATGAATAGGAATCCCAACATAAAAGCTTAGTCATTCTTCCTATATCCTATTGCATGCACACAAAATGCCATTAACATTTTTGTATAGATATAATCAAGACTCTTAGAAAGCATGAACTGACTTATTGGCATTAGTTACTAGACTCTGGAAAAGTTTTAACAATGGAACAAATAAGAAACAAATTTGATTTAGGTAATGATCTATGGCTAAGCATACAGGATATAAGATAGTACATTTTAAACAGAATAGAGGCAATGCAATTAACAATCAGGCAAAATATACATACATTTATAGAACACTGTCCCCTGGATTCAGCAAGCTCTGCAAGGAGTGCAGGAATAGTGCAAGAGCTGCAGCACACAATATAGCTGATGAGCGATCCAGGATCAAGTCCCCAAGACGTGAACAAGTGCCTCTATGCTATTCCCGCACGGACACCACTGCTATATGCTAATTATTATTTATTTATTTATTTTACATTTGTTTACCGGGCTAGTCCAACTGGATATATTTCCATTTTCAGCAGAGGCCCGGGGAGAAAAGCTTCACATTTGGGTTAGTACAACAAGTAATTCAATAAAAGAAAGCAAAAAAATTCAGTGATTAGTAAAAAAAAAGTACATACAGAATTAAGGTGAAAACAAAAATTATATGAGAAAGTTTATGCTAGAGAGGACATATTACTTCTATTTACAGTATAGGAGTAGGGGAGTTAAACTTAGTAGGATATTCAAAGAGAGAAATATATATAAGCAAAAGAAAAAATGTAACCAACTGGAATTATTAATTAACATGAAACAGAGACTAACAAAGGTATTTGGAGCTAGTTTTTCAGATGGGAGAGAGTCATAAGATTAGTCAGGATTGATGCATGGGCATAGCCAGAGAGTCTTTAGGTGTTGTTTGAGTTTTTGTTTAAAGAGGAAAGGTGATGTTGTAGTACTTAGAGTGGTAGGTAGTGAGTTCCAGTGTTTACCTATGGTGTTAGAAAAAAGTGAATCGCCTGCAATGTTGTTGGACTTAGTTAGCTTCACAAGAGGTTTATTAGAGGAGCGCAGTGAATTTAGATTAGAATAGGGAGATATAAGATCTGAAAGTATGGGGGTATTTTCAGGTTGGTAAAATAACCTGTGTATAAAGGTAAGTTGGGAGACTAGTAGGGTAGTGTTCAATTCTAACCAGTTTAGTTGTAATAGATTAAGACAGTGGTGAGTTCTAAATGGATTTCCAGTAGCAAATCTAGCAATGCTATTGTATGCATTTGCTAGTTTAGTAAGGTTTTTTTCTTTAAGTTAGTGTATATGGGAGAGGCATAAAGAAGAGTGGAAATAAGATGAGATTGAGCGAGTGTAATTTTAGCCTGTGAAGATATAAAGTTTTTAATTCTAAATAAGGAGCCAAGTTTTCTATTTACAGTTTTGATAGTGTTATTAATGTGGTTTTCAAAAGTGAGGTTATTGTCAATTGTAATACCTAAGAGTTTAGTGGTAGAGTCAGGGACTATGTGTGTGCCATTATTAGAAGTAATAGAGAAGTCAGTGAGGGGGGACTTCCTATTAGGTCTGAAAAGCAGGAGTTTGGTTTTGTTGGCATTTAAAAGTAGGCAGTGTTTCAAGAACCATGCCTCAACTATGGTAAATATGTTCTGTGTTAGGGTTTGTAGGTCAGAGGAGGTATTGGCAGAGCAGATGAGAGTTGAGTCGTCTGCATATTGAATGCATGTGACTTGAGGTATTGCTACATGTAAGTCATTTATGAATAAAGAGAAAAGGAGGGGACCTAGGATGGAACCTTGTGGTACTCCAAGAGTGACTGGCAGAAGAGATGAAAGTGTGTTATCCCAGAGAACAGCCTGTTGCCTGTAACTAAGGTAGGAGGTAAACCATTGAACCGCATTGGTATCAAGTGAGAGAGATTCAAGGGTTTTAGGAGCAGATGGTGGTTTACCATGTCAAAGGCTTTTGACAGGTCTAAGAAGAGAGCAGATGTTAGGATACTATTATTGCAGTTTTTATTGATACACTCGGTAAATGATAAGAGAGCGGTGGTAGTACTATGAAATGGCCTAAAGCCATGCTGGCATTTAGCTAGTAAATTGTATTGAGTTAAATGGTGCATTAGCTGATGATGAATACATTTCTCCATTATTTTTGCAAGGGGAGATAGGAGAGCTATAGGTCTGAAGTTAGAATACTCTTTTGAGCTGCCTCCTTTATGTAAAGGGATTATGTGGGAAACTTTCCAGATAGTAGGGATGGTTCCTTCTGTTATGGTTCTATTTATAAGGAGGGATATAGGATAAGCTATTGCTTCGGCTGCTTTTTGAAGGTATTCAGATGGTAACTGATCTGCTGATGGGGTACAGGGTTTGAGTTTTAGGATGAGTTTCAGGATGTAGGAAGTAGAGACAGGTTTTATTTGAAATACGGGGAGATTTGCAGGTAGACTGGTGGGGGTATGTGATTTGTCTATAGTAAGTTTGTTTGCTAAAGACTTAATGGTGTCTGTGAAAAAGGTGTTAAAGGCATTGGCAGTTTGGTCTGAGGTATACATTTCAGCCCCTGATGGTAAGGGTGTACTAGAGCGGCCTGGGTGTAGGAGAGAATTTAGGGTTGACCAGAACCTCTTGGGGTTGTTGTAGTGAGTTTGTTGTAGTTTACAGTAATAATTCTTTTTATCCAAAAATACAGCTTTTTTAGTGCTATTTCTTAACTGTCTAAAGGTTTGATGGTCAGAAATAGTCTTTGTAGTTCTCCATTTAGCCCAAGATTTATTTCTAAGGAGTATTTTTGTCTTGTCTGTTTGGACAGCCAGGGGCAGGTTTAGATTTAACTCTGATGGATCGTATTGGAGCATGTTGGTCAAGGATAGCTAGGAATTTGTTGTTAAAGTAATTAGTAGCATCTTCAAGAGTTAGGGTTTTA
Organism: Protopterus annectens; assembly: GCF_019279795.1. Lineage (NCBI taxonomy): Eukaryota > Metazoa > Chordata > Ceratodontiformes > Protopteridae > Protopterus > Protopterus annectens. The sequence goes on from NC_056731.1 coordinate 1,416,902,547, forward strand.
GAGGATTCCAGTTACAAGCTTTTAGTTCATTTTGGAATAATAATGGGTTAAAGTATTTGTTGCTGCGTGAGACTCTGTAGGTAGGAGTATAATTAGTGTCATTTTTTTGTCTTATGATGTAAGTTAAGTAATGATCACTTACGTCATCAGGCAAAGTTCCTACTTTGTAAGTTTGTTGCAGTTTGTTAACTAGGATCCAGTCTAAAATACTTTCTTTGTTATTGGGTTTATTGATTCTTGTGGGATTATTAATTGTCTGAGTAAAGCCATGAAGATTTATATGGGATGAGGGGTTATTCGAATTAACAGAAGACCAATCACAATTAAAGTCACCTAGAATGATAGTTTCTTGTGGGTAAGAAGAAGATATACAACTTAGGATAGTTTCAATTTAATGTAATTATTGTCAGGAGGAAGGTAGATACAGATAATATACAACGATTTTTTATTGTTTAGTTGACGTTTAGAAGTAGGGATCTCCGCTTTATCATCATTTAACAGGATGGCAGGTTGAGAAGAGATATTCCCCCACCCTTACGTTTTAAGCGGTCCATTCTCAAAATATTGTATCCAGGGGGAAGTATTTCATTGTCTTTAGTACCAGGTTTCAGCCAAGTTTCAGTAAGACAGAGAATATCAAAGGAGTGGGTGTCTAGGAGGGCATGGAGATGGGCAATCTTATTATTAATGCTTCGGATATTCAGATGCCCGATTAGTAAGGCATTAGAAGCAGTTGTTAGTGTAGGTGGGTTAAGGTGTAAAGTATTGTAGGTTGTGTGAGAAGTTATTAGATGGTCCTGGGTTAGGGTGGATGTCACCATCACATAGGATTGGTATTTGTAGTTCAAGTGATGGTTTACATGTAAAGTCGGTTAGATATTTGAGCTTCCTTATATTAGGATTATTAAAGTTAATGTGTGTATGTCTATGGAATTTGGGTAATAAGTAGTTGGGGGTACTTATAATGTTTGAGTGAGTGTAAGTATGACTAGGATTCTGAAAAGCTGTTTGTCTGTGGCAGGTAGTAAAGTGGAAATAGTTAGCTCTTTCATAAGATTTAAGGAAATAACAAAAGGTTAAGCATAAAGAGCATATGTATACGATTATTAGGTTATGTACTGTAGTTTTAGATAAAAGAGACATATTGCTATGAGGATATTAAGTCCTAGGAGGTAGGGTGAAAGGTAGGTGTAAGGGATAGTGGGAAGTGATTCAATTAGAATGTAGAGGGATGAGGTATAGTAATTAAAGAGTGGTGGTAGATAAAGGAAGTTAGGGAGGGACAAGAAACGAGTTGCTGAAATAAGTAGTTAGAGGTGATAGGATGGTTTTGGGAGGGGGTGTGGTTAGGGAAGTATAAGTGTAGAGACACTGGGGGTGGGTGGGATATGGGGGCAGGGTAGGGGAGTGGAGCGGGGCAGAACCAAATCAGTCAATTGTGTGGAGCCAATCAGCCCTTGCAGGCAGCTTATCACTGAAGTGTAGCAGGCAGATAAAGGAGCACCTTAATGTAGGAGTTGTAAGAGTAAATATAGGCAATAGTTTGCTGTAAAAAGACAAGTTACCTATATTCTGTGACTCATAGATTGCAAAAATACTGTCTTACAGATCCACTTGGGTGCAAGATATGGTGAAAAGCTCAGCAGATCTGTAAGTGAATCACAGTATTCTTCTGCCCTCTAGTGGCATAAGGGGGGAAAGACCAAAATTATAGGGTACACAGGACAATCTACTTGGTGGGAGATAGGATGGCCTATGTAGGTTAGATAGGTAGGATCCACGAGTGTGCTGGCCCAGTTCCAACAGGTCTAAGCAAAGTTAAATAAAGTAGAGGGTACTTAAGACACATACATAAAATCAAAATTGGTCTAACAGCAATGGCCAGGTTGGGAGTTATATAGAGATGCTTCCTGGTGCTGAATGCTTTGTAATACTGCGTTGAGGCTTCAGAGAGGTTTAGTCACTTGAGGGATATCCTACAGCAGTGGGGAACTACCAATTAGTAGTACATGGATTCCAGGATAAAATCAAAATTGGTCTAACAGCAATGGCCAGGTTGGGAGTTATATAGAGATGCTTCCAGGTACTGAATGCTTTGTAATACTGCGTTGAGGCTTCAGAGAGGTTTAGTCACTTGAGGGATATCCTACAGCAGTGGGGAACTACCAATTAGTAGTACATGGATTCCAGGATAAAATCAAAATTGGTCTAACAGCAATGGCCAGGTTGGGAGTTATATAGAGATGCTTCCAGGTACTGAATGCTTTGTAATACTGCGTTGAGGCTTCAGAGAGGTTTAGTCACTTGAGGGATATCCTACAGCAGTGGGGAACTACCAATTAGTAGTACATGGATTCCAGGATAAAATCAAAATTGGTCTAACAGCAATGGCCAGGTTGGGAGTTATATAGAGATGCTTCCAGGTACTGAATGCTTTGTAATACTGCGTTGAGGCTTCAGAGAGGTTTAGTCACTTGAGGGATATCCTACAGCAGTGGGGAACTACCAATTAGTAGTACATGGATTCCAGGGATCAGCACACCACGCGGATAGCTAAGGGACGCTTACACCAGGGAGATGAACTTTTCAAAATTACCTAATTACCTAATTTGCTGCTGAAAACCATGCAAATGAGATGAATTAGTGATCCAGCAGGCATCTGTGCAGGAATAGTGTAACCTGCAGAAATGTATTCAGTTACTAACCGAATACATTTCTGCAAATTACAAAACAGAGGCATGATAGCTCGAAAGAAAGCATGTATTCTATGTAATAGGCATGCCAATGGCCAAGTATATGGCCAGTGGCATGAAAAATAGCTGAAATATTATAAAAAACAAGTTATAAAAAAATAAGTTAAAAACAAGCTAGAAGGACAATCATCTAGCACTCAATGCATCAAAAACCGAACTTATGGTTTTTACCCCATCAAAAACCAACACCATTGATAGAAAACTATTCGCCATCACTAGCCAGAATAATACACCTCTTAAACTGACATCTGAAACCAAACTACTAGGAGTCCAGATTGATGAACAGCTTAAATTCAATAGCCACCTACAACTAAACATAAAAAAACCCACCAAAAACTTGGCATGCTCTACCGACACAATCGATTCCTCACTACATCTACTAAGCTCACTCTTGCTACTACATTTCTCATCCCTTCCCTCCTTAATGGTGCCCCTCTCCTAACAAACCTACAATCATCTCTCAAAACAAAACTGTCCTCTTGTTATAATAAAATTGCCAAATTTGCAACTAGCCACAAATCATCTACCTATCACTGTGCATCCCTCCACAAACTTAACTGGCTAGAGCTTCCCAATTATCTCTCCTATACTCACCTCACTTTTGCAAACAAACTAATTTTTCATCCCTCCCTCTGTCCCTCTCCTAGCTCTACCTTTAAAATGCACCTGCCACAAAGACTCCTAAGATCTAATAACCAAAACCTAATAGAACTGTACAAACCCCTTCACTCTCCAGGACAAAACCTCCTGTCCTTTGCCCTGGCACGCCTATAGAACTCCCTTTCTCCCTCCATCTGTATCACCACCAATCTCCCTGCTTTTAAAAAATCACTGCACTCTCATCTAACATCCTCTTGGGAATGTTCCTGCTCCCACCCGTCATAGCCTATTCTCCACTTCCTACAGGCTACTTTATCATATATTACCAGACACCAAATAATTGGCAAACTGTAATGACATCTTATAATTCTCTTATCACACTATTCCACTGAAGAAACTATATATTTACCGCAGCAATGCTTTGTTTTTCTACAAAATTATAACTTTTTAACCTAAAAATGTTTTATTGCACCTGCTTAAATCTTAGTTTTCTACAAAATGAAACCTAAACATTGCATTATAAATGCTTAATCTTTGTTTTGTCTTGAACCCACAAATGACTGAAATTGTAAACTGCTGTAATCTTTTTTTTTTACTACTGTTTTAAGCTCTGTTTTTAATCGACAAATTATTGAAATTGTAAACTGCTGTAATCTTTTTGTTACCACTGTTTTAAAGCTTTGTCTTTAACCTACAAATGATTGAAATTGTAAACTGCTGTAATCTTTTTTGTAACCTTTGTTTTGGAGCTTTTCTCCCCAGGACTCCATCAAAAACGGGTTCCTATTGGCCCAATGGACTATACTGGTAAACCAACTGCAAATAAATAAAATAAAATATTTTTTTGGCCGATCTTGGCCGTTTAAGCATAGGGCAGTGGTGCGCAAACGAGATTGTCACAAAAATAAAGAAAAAAAAGGGAAATAAGCTTTTATACCCAAATCTGGATTTTGCCATAATAGTCAATGACATGCATAAGACAACAATACTAGGGAATAGTGGTTGCTAAGGAGGAAGTCTCAGTGTGAGTGTGGTAACCTTGAATTAGCAGTCTGGTTTATGCAAATGAAGGGATTGATACTGAATCACAGATTTCCTCTCAATGTTAGCTTGCACCCAACCGTGTAGGTGCAGCAACACCATTGTATAAGTAGAAGAGGTCGATGACCTCATAAGGGGGTGTGTCATGCATGTTGTAAGCTTATTGGAGCTCTGTGGCCTGTGTTTACCCTTAGCTAAGCACAGCTAAGGAGGGAGGTGTCTCACATTGTTGAGCACTGTTTTCCTTGCTTAAACGGGTTTTAAACAAAAATAAATAAATAAATGTAATAAAAAATACGAAATAGCAGCACTGTTCACATCTGAGCACTGGGTATGTGCGGCGCACCTCAGGGCTTAAACAGGGAGGAAATGGGAAGGGGAAACAGCAATCAGAAGGTAATCAAGGAGAACTAGCATAGCTGGCAGGTGAAATGTATTAGAATCAGCCAATTACACAGGCAGTAGCCCAGCACACTACTATAAACTATGCAAAACTAACAAAATGTTAGGAGCTGCTTTCACTCTCATACATCAATATGTGCAAGAGGCTGCCGGAGGTGAGGATATGAATGCTGATGACCATCCCACAGTGAGGAGGAAGAGAGGAGTGTACAGACCCAGGGTAACCTACCAGGGGCTACATGAGCTGGAGATAGTGGAGCACTATAGGGTGGAGAGGGACACTCTACAGCAAATTGTTGAGCTGTGCCAGCCCCATCTCACACACAGAATCAACAGAGGGGAACCCATCTAAGTGGATACTAAGGTATATGTAAGCTTAAGAATACTAGCCACAGGCACCTCCCAAAGGCCAACTGGGGCTCTCACAGGCATCAGCATTCAGGGTACTCCACCAGTTCCTAGATGCCATGTCAACACATGCCAGTGAGTACATATATTTCAACACCCGTGAGGCACTGACCAGCAATATGCATCTCTTCCACCACATAGCAGACTACCCTGAGGTAGTGGGTGCTATAGACTGCATGTACATACACATCAAAGCACCACCTGGCAAGCAGGGTAGGGTCTACATAAACCGCAAGGGCTTTGCCTCCATCAACTGCCAGGTCATGTGTGATGCCCAGGGCATTATCATGAATGTGTGTGCTGGCAGCCCTGGAAGCTATCACGGCTCCCACATCTGGCATATGACACAGCTGTACCAGTCATTTGCCAGTGTGGACATTCCATATGACCATCTAGTGGGAGATGTTGGCTATGCACTGGAGCCATGGCTGATGACACCCATCAGACATGCGCATACACCTGAACAAGAACTCCATAATGAGCCCCATGCACAAACCAGAAACATTATAGAGCATGTGTTTGGGGTGCGCAAGTCATGGTTCCACTGCCTTGACACATCTATTGGAGCCTTGCAGTACTCTCCAGCTACATGTGCACAAATGTTCATAGTATGTACTATGCTACACAATATGATCCTGTGGAAACAGCTGCAGCAGGAACAGCATGGGACAGGGCCACACAATTCCCACCATTGCCAAGCCCTGCACAGGTACAGAGTGACTTGGAGGAGGAACAACCTAAGCATGCCCCAGTAGGCAGAAGGAGGAGTGTCCAGTATGCCCAGGCAGTGGCAAAGAGACAATGCATAGCACATACACTGACATGGTAGGGACCCAGGGGATGACACCTCTCTTTGACTCACACATACAGTAAAATGGATGCCAAACAGGACACTACCTGTGCCTTACCATATATAGGCAGTGTACTGTGTGCACCCAACATAGTCAGCCCTCCAGCACCATCTGCAGTACTGGCCCAGGCACAAGGTACGTCACTCCTCCTATCAATTAGTGAAAGTAGTAGTATGTTCCGATACTGATATCTATGGTATGGATACAAGCATGCAAGGGAAATGTGTGGCTGAATGGGATAGAATCAGACAGCTTGACAGCTATATGGAACAGCAGGAAATCCATAACAAATACTGGTGTCAACATACTAGGCAGTAGTACACAAGGTGACAACTCCCACTGGAGTACATGTGGTGGACCAAATAACTAGGTGTCCATAAGCCACACACATGGCTCACTCACATACCCACCCCCAGTCTCACCCAGCAGGACAGGTGTAGATGACCATAGAGAAAGGTCGGGCTAAGGCCCTCAAATGCTGCCATTGGTGAACACCCCCCCCCTACAGACCTACATAGACATAGTACAACAGGTCTGGCAGTTGCATCATAGTTCTGAAGGGCAAGAAGTCTGAAACTGAAATGTATGCAAATACAATCTAACGTGCATTCTACTGAGATGCCTCCTTTGTGCAAGACAGGTCATAATACAATACTAAATGGAAGTAAACAGAGTAAGTGAAATACCACTACAGTCATTGCAAATGTGTAAAGTCATCAGGTGTGCCCCCCACAACCCCATGTAGAAATGCAGTACCATGTAAGTTTGTGGTTAATATCAGTGGAGCACAGAGTGCCAGAGATGTCCCAAACAGCATGATAAATTGGTGCATGTCTACAGTATGCAGGGGTCAATGCGCATGGATTTTGTGAGTTTAATGTTGTGTGGATGTGGTCAGCATGTAGGACTGCATGTTGTGTCTCAGTGGCCCAGGTACAGTACTGTGCTTGAAAGGTCCATGTCCCAATAGCTGCAGTGCCAACCAATGTGCTTCTCAGTGACACCCATGTTAACGGTTGTACGCTGTCCAGATGTCAGTAGCAGTCAATGGTGGAAAGCAGGACAGGCCATGAACAGAGGGCCCTATATGGAAACACTACACAGGAGGAAGTACCCTATGCAGAGCCTACAATAACTCTAAGCTGCACACAACTGTGGAATTATATATGTAGAGGACAGCATAACATTAGTTGTACCTCCACTATGGAATACTGGTTGTCTGCCCAATCATTGCCACACCACCAAAGCACTGTTATACACTAATGCCAGACTGCCGATGGCCATACACAAGGTGGGATATGGATAAGGTCCCACTTATATCTGTGAGGCAGGTGCCCTAAGCTGACATATCACACATGCATACCACCCAACACCCACAGGTATCTCACAGGTGAAATCCTTGCTGTTGGGAATGAGTACAGTATGACCCCACTTCTGTATGCGAATACCCACAGAATGCAGCATGCTGAAGAGGTGTCCTATGCAGGTGTGTCCCTAGCTGTAAGCAGCACTCTGCCTGCATCCATACCAATGGATCAATATGGACAGGAAGTATTGCCAGTAACACTTCACACACTTACCCTGTCACCCCAGGGGAATCCACTGGCTCACAACCTGGGAATGTATGAGTGACAGAATGCACTGGCCTGCTATAGATGGCTTGCATCACTACCAAATGGCCTACAGTCCTCTATCAAAGGCCTGCACCTCACCCATAGTGCCAATGTATGGTATCTTATGGGGTCCTAACTAACAACATACCACAGTCAACAGAACACAAATGCAAAGCCATGCTGACAAATCCCAGTAGCATGCCCTCCATGTCCTGCAGCAAGAACTGTGGAACAATCCATAAATACTGCTGAGATGAAGGGCCAACTACAGGGATACTTCTTAGATACTGCTCACATAATGTTAGGAAGAGGATAGAAAAACAGAGGGGGGGGGTGTAGAAGCATGGATGTCATGGAGTGTGTGAAGTTTGAAACTCTGCCGTGTGCCCATACTACCCCTGCCTGCAAACCCATTAATGGGTGGCTACAAACCTGCTTGTAAACCACAATGTGAAGGGGAACTGACCAGATATATGAGTCCTGCCTCTGGTTAACCTAAGTGAATCTGTACAGCTGAGTGGTATGTCCACAACAGGATATGGCCATTCTGTTAAGGTGATATATATGCAAGAAGGGGATCCTCAGCCACCATACTACCAAGGTGATGGACCATTTACACAGACTCATCAAGTGATTGTAGCTACCCCTCCAGAATGCAGGGGTGTGCAAGAATGTGTGGACTGTGGCCCACAATACTGGACTCAGCTTCATTCATCTTACATTTTACAGTAAATAACTGTGAGCAAATAATTATATCTGTCAGTAGTTGAAGACATACTACATCACAGCGTAAAACAGTACATATGTCTGAATATTTATGCAAACACCAACCATGTAACACAAGCACCACAGACAGCAATAGTTACAGAACCCCCCCTATCTTTCACCCATTGTGACTCCATATTGTCAACCTATCTACAGATATCCTGCAGAAACAGGTTGCTAGTTGTAGGTGTAGAACACCAAACCCTGGACTGGACTACAACCCTATCTGAAATGAATTCACACACACAATACAGAAGGTCATACTGGGCATGCTCCTACACTTAGAGAAATGAACCCCATGTCTGACAACACAGTGGACTATACATATCTTCCAGTTGCAGATGTCTGTGCACACACACCAGATTGTACACCATTTAAGCTTCACACACATTGGATAGGAATACTCACACACATCTAAGGCCAACAGACTATAATATGTCAAACATACACACAGAGACGTGGGGAAGAGAAAGACAGACAGTGACAGAGATAATCCCATTATGAGGCCTGTCCCACCAACTACACAGCCCATTGACCTATATCACATGATGTGCTGATGTCAATCACTGTAGACATTTCTTTTTGGTAGCCCTCAGCCAAAGCGGATAGACAAAGGGCAACAATAGTGGCCAGGAAGCAAAAGAAATTTAAGCGCGATATTTTGGCTTATGCCAATAAGACTGCTTATACTGTTAACACTAAATTTTTGGATGCTCGTGAATGTGAAATGAACAGTATCTGTGTTAATGGTGAAGGGAACAATAATAATAATGTCAGCAGTACAAATGTGAGTGTTGATAATAACAATGTGAAAGATACATCTGGTACTAAAAGTATTGCTAACTGTGATAAATGTTCTAACAATTTAAATGGTGAAATGTCGGGTACACATTCAAACAGTATTGCAAACACTAACAACAACACCAACATCAATAAAGGAACAACCAATACGGTGCCTTTTTTGGTGGACAAACAAGGGAACAAGAGGGTACCCACTTGGTCGAAAGGAGCTCAGAACGAGCCGAAAGGCAGGCTCAGGAACAAAAAGAGATGGTAGACGAAAATAGTCACATTAATTATGATACACAAATTCATAATTTATCCAACACACCTCTTTCAGTTCCTACTATAAATCTCTTGAAAAAGGGATTTTCTTTTATTCCTTCTAACTCTTTCAATTTGGCCAAGACCATTATAGATTTCAGGTTAACTTTGAGGAAGTTAAACTTGAAATATATATTGCAAGATACAAACTGTATTATGCCACACACAGGTCCAAAAACAGTAAGTACTTATAATCCACCATTAATAGGTACATTACAAGTATTTCAAAACATGTGTGAAGGAGCCATTAGAGACATTTTACCTAATAAACATGAAAAGAACTTAAATGAGTCAGAAATTGATGCTTTGAAGGCATTAAGGGACAACAGTGAAATACGACTAATGAAAGCGGACAAAGTGGGTAAGATTGTTATAATGGACAACACACAATATTACGAGTCCATGGAATTTCTGTTATCAGATGAAAACACCTATCAGAAGGTAGATTTTACTTTTATTAAGAAAAGTTACTTAAGATTGGACACATTTTTGTTGGACATGTTTTGTCAAGGTGAGTTGGATTACCAAAGTTACAGCTTTTTACAAGTAGAATATCCAAAAATGGCTGTTTTGTTTGGTATTCCAAAATTACAGAAAAACATGTCTAATCCCCCCTTCAGGCCTATCATATCCGCCAATTAATCTAAGACTGAGACTCTATCCATTTGGTTAGATTACATTTTAAATCCCATAGTTCAGAGTTCTAACTATTATTTAAAAGATTCTTGGCATTTGTTAGAACTATTAAGGGATTTAACACCATCTAGTACAGATTTCTGCATGGCATCATTGGATGTTCAGTCCTTGTACACTTGTATTGATCAAGAAAAGGGTATTGAACATCTGAGAGAGTATCTAACTAAACACAGTAATTTAAATAATGTGAAGGTTAACACTGTATGCACTTTAATGGAATTAATATTGGATAATAATTTCTTTACATTTAATGGAAATTTTTACAAGCAGACTTAAGGTGTTGCAATGGGTGCAAGAGTGGCTCCATCTTACGCCAATTTGGTAATGGCAAATTGGGAAAGCACCTTCACTGACAACAGTTGTTATAGAAAAAACATAATTTTTTATCGTCGTTACATAGACGACTTGTTTTTTCTTTGTCAAGGTACATTAGATGAGTTTAACACCTTTGTAAGTTATTTAAACAGTACCACTGATTTTTTAAAATTTTCATTAGGTGGTTATGGATCAAGTTTAAATTTTCTTGACCTTAATTTGCATTATGATTCTACAGTTAAACAATTTTGCAGTACAATATACAGAAAATCTACATCTGCTAACCAGTACTTGCACAAAGAAAGTATACACCCATTGCACATGAAAAGAGGAGTAATCAAGGGACAATACATCAGGCTGAGTCGATTAACTTCGCAAGACAGTGCCTTTTATGATGAAGTGAAAACTTTAAGAACTTTCTTTTTGGGTAGAGGTTACCATATTTCATGGGCAGAGTCTATTGAAAGAGAAGTTATGGTGTTGAGAAACAGCAAAGCTGGTCCTATTCTGACTATTTGTTCACTGTCTTCCATTAGCAACACTCCTATTGAAAATAAAAAATTTACTAATGCCTTTGGGTTTTGCCTATTTCTAATGAAATGTGGCTCATTAAAAGCATTATAGTTGAAAATTGGAAGGTAGTGTTAGGTAATCAGGAATTGGCTAAAGTCATAGGTACAAGACCCAATTTCACCTTCAAAAAAGTTGTAAACCTAAAGAGTTTACTAGAAAAAAAAGTAGACATTTGTGCCACTGACAAACGAGTTAGTATTAACACCAAGGGCACTTATGCCTGCCACCATTGTAAGCAGTGTAGATTTATAAGTAATTCTTCCTCAGTTTACTTCTCACATTTAAATATTACACACTGGTCCAAAAAGTATTACACTTGTCATAGTGAAATGGTTGTGTATTTAGCCCAGTGCCAGTCATGCCCTAGTTATTACATAGGGATGACTACAAGAAGTCTCAAAAAAAGAATTAGTGAACACATCTTAGCAATTAAAAAAAAGGACATGATGAATGCGCTGGGCAAACATTCTACCAAGTGTAACAATTTTAAAAAGTTTATTTTTTCAGTTTTGGACAGTGTTGACAACAGTGTATTTACTGGAGATAACAAACTTTTGTTGGAATGTAAAGAATCTATATGGCAAGTATATTTAGGAGCAGATCACATTCCAGGACTGAATGATTTAGTCAATATAAAATGTTTCTTACAAATAAAATGAATTTAAAAGTACTATTGTCATAACATATATATACATACACTTTTTTATATACACATACTTTTTTACATTGATTAATATATATTACTTTGTGTTTTTTTATATTACAATTTAGAATACATATATATATTTTTTTCATATATTTTTATACTTTTTTCACTTTAACAGAATTAATTAATTATTGACATCATAGAACATGTGACTATTGTTTTATTATATAAAGTGCTTTAATGTCTGGGAGAGTTGTTCTTCTGATGAAGTTCACATCAAATAAAGTGAATGAAAGTGCTAAGTTTGGTGTTCCATACTTAATTTAGCTGGATTTAATTCATCTTCGAAAAGTTTTGTGTATTGGTTCCATTGGTGAAGTTACTCTGTTTAATGTTTAAATGTAGCTGCGTGGAAATTTGTTTACCTTCCTTGACATCCCCCAATGTGCTTTCATTACATTTATTCTTGTATGACTATACTGTATGGGGCACTTATGTTTATATGGGGGGTTCACAGCTTTATTACACTGACACCTCACGTCTGGGCCTAATACACTACTCTGGTTGAGAAATATAAGTTACTTCCTACATAAGTATACAAACAAATTAAAATTGTAATGATTTCACATACAAAAATGGTAATGGATTTGGTGAGGCTCAAACTGTAAATAACTACATGCAAGGTGTACATTCTAACCACCACACTATTGTACAACAGCTTATGTTGGATGTCTATTGCCATTTAATTTCTCATGCCATTTAAGCTGGGCTAAGCCTAGCTAAGCAACGGGCACACCCATGCAGCTACACTTAAACTTTATTGCAGATGTGAAAAAAAAAGATTCATTTGTTGGGGGCTGTGCTTTGCAAACGTTGATGACATATAACTTTTCACAGTATGTCTGGCTTTTGCCTTATATTCTTGGTCCACTTTTCATAAACTTATGGCTCTCTGGCACATCATTAAAGACTGAAGTTCGACAATAATGACAGACATTTGCATTTTATGCTTCATACCCTTCAGAAAATTCATGCTAATGCAAAACCTGTTATTCTATCAAGTTTCTAAGTTTGTAATAGCAATATTTAGCAGTTGTCCCTTATGGCTTTGTCCAGATTTCTTACTCTTAACAGGTTGAGAGGTGTGATGAGCAATTGCACTCATTTTAGATTGCCATACGGCAATTTTGATGTGCGAGGGGCATGTGTATTGTGAGAACACTGCTTTCAAACACGCCCCCTGCACTCATAGACTTTCCCATGTATGTATTAGAGCATGGCAGTGCATCTTCATACATATGAATGGTGCGCTGCCGTGCTTCACGGGAACAGTCCCTTCCATGCAGGAATAAGTTATTCCTGCACAGACGTTTGCTGAATCCAGGGGTATGTCTTTTCAACAACACAAGCTGTTCATTGAAAAGGTTACTTATCAAACATCTATAAAATAATTAAGAAAATTAAATTATATCATACAGAAAATCTTTAGGACTACTATAAAACAACAAGTAATCAAATGCCAAATGACAATGACAAGAAATGAATACTTCTCTCCACAAAGCAAACATCTCTTTCATTGCAATGAAATCTGTTCACATGGAAATTTATTCACAGGTTCTTTATAACACCACATAAAATGGAAATAATTTTTAAACAAAATATAGGATGTTGGAGATGTAAAAGGAACTTGAGAGCAGATTGGAGGCATATGTTTTATGATTTTCATTTACTTAAATCATTTGGGGATAAAGTTATTTTTTTTTCTTGCAAATAGTTTTTAATGATAATTTCCATTTGTCTAAATCTTTGATTTAGTTTAATGTTCCCATAACCTAATGTGTTGCTAGAACGTTTTCACTTTTATGGGCACTACTGGCTATAGCACACAAAACCATTACTACAAATTGGAAAAGAGAGGCTTCACCCACATTTAAAGAATACAGAAACATCATATTGAATGTATCACAAATGGAAATGAGATCCATTAGAATGAGAACAGAAAGAACATCTTATTACAGTTCATGGAAGAAAGTGAACAAAATAATGGAGACAGATGACTGTAATACCTCATGAAATGAAGTTTTAAATGTAAAAATGTGTAATATCTTTTAAACTTAGACACCTTTGTAAATAGTTTGTTTAGATTTTATAGTTCTTAACTGTATATACTTGTTAACCTCTATAAATTATGTTTTATATTGCAAAGTTATGAAATTATACTCATTCTTTAAAATCAATAAAAACATTTAAACAAAACAAAGAGCACAGTCAGGATGACACCAGGGAAATTTTTTGAAATATGACTTAGAGTCACTAAAAAAGTTAATAGAGCAACACTAGCATCACAATGACATTCCTGCACAATAAGAAGTATAAAACTCTTACTGTCTGGCATTATTGACAGACTGTAACCATCTGTGATTTCTGATGGCAGGGAAATTAAAGGATTCATTTTGGATACTCCGCCAACTCAGGAACAGGTATTTGCAATGGTGTGTGTGTGTGTGTGTGTGTGTGTGTGTGTGTGTGTGTGTGTGTGTGTGTGTGTGTGTGTGTGTGTGTGTGTGTGTGTGTGTGTGTGTACGTGATTGACTGAGGTAGGTGCCTGTGACAATGCTATGTATGGTCTGTCTGTGTTAATTACTGCGGGAAGTGCTGATTAGCACTTGTGGTAGTTAATGATGATGCAAATTGGCTGATAAAGAGTTATTTCCTCATTGCAGTTAATGTGTCTCTGAATCTGATAGTTCTGTATCACAGAAACAGAGACATTTTACCACAACCCTTAAGATAAGCACTTGAATTCTTTCTGAATCTTCTAGAATATCTCAGCAATCACTCCAGGTGCACACATACTGACAACAGCATTGATGATTGTTGAAATATTTAAAGAAATATGAAAATTAATTTATGACCATATAAATAAATAGTATATAATCTGCATTTAATATTTGTTTAACTGCAGTAGATATAAGACATGCAGCAAAGCTGTTCTGTTACCCATCATATAAGCTCTAAGATGAAAGTATGTAGCATGGTTTTTGATTTTTTAATGCATATATGGAAAATTCAGTATTAGATTCCTAGAAGCATCACTAGGACTTAATGAGTTACAGTAAATAAATACACATGCTGCAGCTGAGAGGCACTATTGCCTGTCTTTTTCCAAAGCTATAAACCTACATAAATGTCAAAATCAGTTCAACATGTTACCATACTTCTCAACTGACCAAATTTTCGCAGAATGTCCAGATTTCTGTGTCATACTTTTGGTCTGTTTTTTCATTAAATTTTTTTTTTGGCTAATCATTGGCAAATCATGGAGGACTGAAGTCAGAAAATAATGAAACACATTTAAGTTTCAGACTTCATACCTTTCAGAAAATTCATGTTAATGCAAAACCTGTTATTCTATCAACTTTCTAAGTTTGTAAGAGCAATATTTAAAAATTGTCCCTATCTTGGGCCTTTGCCCCTCCATTATTTATGGTTTTGTCCATATTTCTTGCTCTAAGAGGTTAAGAGGTAAATGCATGTTACTTAATTAACAAAATTCAATGCAAAACCTGTTATTCTATCAACTTTCTAAGTTTGAAAGAGTAATATTTAAACATTATCCCTATTTTGGCCGTTGCCATCCCCCTCCACATTATTTATGACTTCATCCAGCTTTCTTGCTCTAAGAGGTTGAGCAGTATGCATGTTACTAATTAACAATATTCATTAATCACGTTAGTTAAGCACTTCTCAAAATCTATCTGGTTTAAATCTGTCCCCTATATATTATAGATCAGTATATGTTCAGAGCTATAACTGGACCAGATCCACAATTACCTACAGGCATCACTTTATATTTCACCAACTCATAAAATTCCTAGTTCGCAGATGCCCAATTTTCCATAACATGGAAGATGTGTACATTGTTTCTTACACCCAGCAAAACAACAGGATGTGACTTTCCTTTCTTGAGACCCAAATGACCATAACACTTACTCCCACTTCTGAGTGGCCTCAAATGTAAAATTGTTTAGCCTTTTTATGGTGTTCTGAATAAAAGGAAGATTCAGACCTCACAAGAATCAGGTCAGTACCATGAATATGGATACAGACTGATAAAATATTTGAATGAATATCCTGTGAAAGAAGTTGGGCGGCCACGGTGGTGCAGTCGTTAGCATTGCCGCCTCACAGCAAGAGGTTCTCCGGTTCGATCCTCGGCTGGGGTGCCTTCTGTGCGGAGTCTGCATGTCCTCCCTGTGGTCACGTGGGTTTCCTCCGGGTGCTCCAGTTTCCTCCCACATCCCAAAGACATGCTGCAGGTGGATTGGACACTCTAAATTGGCCCTAGGTGTGCGTGTGAGTGTGCCTTCTGTGGAAGGTTGGGCGCCGGGCTGGCAACTCGACACCGTAAAACTCCACTGCCATTCAATGTGCGGACAAGGTGATCCGCTGTGGCGACTCCTAACCGGGAAAAGCCGAAAGAAGAAGAAGATCCTGTGAAAGAAGTTCAGCTAGTAAACAGAGTTCATATTTCAGTATGAAACCAGTCTCAGTAACTGCAGATCAGATTTTGTTTGCAATCTGTGAAGTGTAGTAAACTCTTAGAAACTGATTTCATTTACTTTTAGACTGCCATTTTCTGTTAGTATGCAGCTTTGTTGTAACTGACGTAGACAGCAGAAGAAGACACAATGACCTCCAGGGTAGATCAGAGTTTAAACTTTCATCATGGGGTCTGTTGTCATATCAAAGTTAAACATGGCCAGAGAAAGCTGCTTTGCTCCAGGAGAAATGCAGTATCAGAAAGAACTACATGGAATGCTAGAAATTACAAACACTCCGTCTTGACTGCAGGTTACCTTATATCTCACTGCTGGCAAGGTAAGAGAGAGAGAGAGAGAGAGATTAGTTCAACACGCTTGCCTCTAAGGGGCCTCTACCTCTGAAGTAATATTACCTCTAAGGCAAGCGTTGCAACAAGGAATGCCTGGAAGGCAGTACTGGAGTCTACACAGCTCAACTACTGTGTGAATTTGCTGATGTAAAAATAGAGTTTACCTCTTGCAAAACAGACCATTTTCTTTTCTGGCTCAGAAATTTGTCTGATGTAGAATTAGAAAAGAATACTTGAAGTCAAGGAAAAAAAATGATTGTATACTTAACAATAACGCACTACCAATACACTGCAGTGGTAGACTGCTCTTCACTTCTTTCTACTTTTCCAATACCAGCTGTAGGGTTTCTATGATTTATAATAAAAATCAGTGCTGTTTGGTCTAGCTTAATTGATTACTTTTTAGTTACCTTTAGTTTTTCCTTTTTGTAAGATGTATTTGTAAGGGTTATTTTTATTGTAAACACTACTGT
The DNA here is from genome assembly GCF_019279795.1 of Protopterus annectens. NCBI lineage: Eukaryota > Metazoa > Chordata > Ceratodontiformes > Protopteridae > Protopterus > Protopterus annectens. The sequence goes on from NC_056731.1 coordinate 1,416,919,681, forward strand.
AAATTGACTATTGATCTTAACATGCTCTCAGACTGTTAGCACAATCAATCTGGACAAAGCTAAAAATAATGGGGGGGACAAAAGACCAAAAATAAGGACATATTTTAAATACTGCTTTTAATAAATTTAGAAAGTTGCTAGAATAAAAGTTTTTGTGTTACCACGCATTTTCTGAAGGATATGAAGTCTGAAACTCAAATGTATGTCAATATTTAATTAAATTACATTGCTTTGCTGGAAAGCCACATTTTTAGGATGAACAGACCAAAGATATGAGTGAAAAATCTAGACATTCTGTGAAAATCTGGATAGTTGAGAGAGATATGCTAAATGTTTTGCGTTACAAGAAGGCTCCTGTGGTAGCAATAGCTTTAGTAAGGTTTAATAAGGATTCTTGACTGTTAAGCAGCATGCAAGGAATCCCATATAAAAATAATAGTTTAATACAATACATCTTTATATTCTCCTACAGTGCATATCACAAAATAATATTTTTTAAGTACAACAAAATTTTTAACAAACACCAGAGTCAGTATTTGCTGAAAGCTTAATTCTAGTAATTATATTTTCTTTATTGCAGCAGCAGCATTTTCATATTAAATGGAAACTGTCTCTATCTTGCACTTATTTGTCATCTTGGTAAGAATCACCAGTCTCTTTCCATTTGGATTGCAAAATGAGAGGGAAGAACAGTGAAGAATAAACACAAATACTTAATTTATGCGCATTACCAAAGGGCAAACTAAAACTTCAAGTCATGTTGTGTCTTTCTTACTAGTCACTGCTTCTATTTATCAGATGTCAGCTACAGCCAGTTTGACAGGAGAGTTATATGGAATGAGAATAAGGCATTCTTAACCACCTGTGAATTGAATACCACAAACCATACCTTAAATAATTGATCCAGCAGTTTAAAAGGAGTGTCCAGCTAGCATATAATGATGGAACTTGAGTTCAAGTACAATGACAGCTGTTCACAATTTCCTATAATTCCTAAATAATTGTTTTGTGTGTGTGTGTGTGTGTGTGTGTGTGTGTGTGTGTGTGTGTGTGTGTGTGTGTGTGTGTGTGTGTGTGTGTGTGTGTGTGTGTATGTATGCATATGTGTGTCTGAGTATGCACTACTTCTTATACATGCTGTTTCCTCCGACAGGTTAATACTTAGGTTAGGATTCTTTAAACAAGTGCCATTGTTCTTTCTTGATGTTTCCTTTACAGAAGTGTGGTCATGGTGTTTATTTATTTGTACAAGGGACCAGACATACATATGCAACCCCAACCCCCCACACCCAAACTGTCACCATCTCACTCTATGGGATCCTCTGGTATTCTCAGTAAAGCGGAGAGATATAATTTCTCCAGTATGCTGTAAGTCAGTCCGGTACCATATCCTAGTGGTCTGTGCCTAGTATACCCTCAGGTATCCTTAATAGATGTCCAAACTAATCAAATAACTCCTCTCAACCTGTAGGAACAAGGGTTCTAGTCTATAATGTAAAGTGAGCTTTATTACCCAGTAAGGAAACCCCATTTTTGCCACTTGAAAGTGTGATCTCATCCATTCAGTGAACCCACTGACTATAGCTGAGGACAGGGCTATACACTGACCTGTGAACTGAGAACTTCATCCTATTACTTAGTTCTTCTTTCACCACCACAGTCCTTTACAACACATGCAGTATAGTTATCACTGCACTTATAGGTTCATAGGTGTTTACTAGGCTAATGATCACAAGGGCCTTTTTAAGCCTAGCCATGCATCCCAAATCTCTGACGAGGTTTGCACTACACAGTCTCAAAACCCAACTACCTTCTTTCATGATCAAGAATCCACAGTACTTTAACTCTTCCACCTCCCCCAGCTGCTGAGAACAATCCATAACTTTCCAGGCTGGAACCATGATATCTGACTCAAATGATTTTCATCCTGTCTACTTCACTCTGAGCAGCAGACTGATAGTGCATGCTGGAGATCACAGGCTAAGAGAGCAACATCATCTGCAAACAACAAAGATACAACCCTTCACATCCTTAAACAGAATATTGTACAAATATCTTCTGCCCCTTGATACCCTGTGCATAAAGTCACAAACAAAAGGGTAATTGTCACACATTTGGTGTAGTGCTATTTTCAACTTGAATATATTCAACTTGACACTAACTCTAGGGTCGCAGCAGTTTTTCTTCAGATACAGGCCTCAGATTGCATGCAGCAGCTGCCCTAGAAACTCATAGTGTTGAAGCACTCTCTGGGATACCAAGGCATATTCCTATCTAAGTCTACAAGGCACATTTAGATGGTACTAAAAACCGTTATGACCTCTACCGTATCTGTGTAAGGACAAAGAGTAGATCTAATGTTTTTAGCAAGGTATTGTTCTTCCTGGATCACAAGCTTGACTGTTGTCTGAATCCTCCTTCCAGCAGCCTTTCATAGATTTTCTTAGGTAAGGTGAGAGGTGGCATCCCTCTGATAGCTGGAACACACCTTCCTGTTCCTCTTTCGGAAAATAGAAGTTGCCATCACAGCTTCCAGATCCTGATACATTCTCCCACTTTCCACATAACATTGAAAAGTTATAACTGCTATAACATTTCAACAATATGCAACACCTTCAGCATTTACAAGTGAAACTCATCAAGTCTTACAGCCTTGTTACAGCAGATGTGCTTAACTACTGCTGTGTTCTTATCTATAGACGTGGATTCAACCCAGTCAGTTGCTTCTTCACTGCCTTCATAGAGAAGGACACACATCCACCAAATTCAGGATTTCCTCATACGTTCTCTCTACATCCAAGCAATGTTCATTATTGGTGTCATAGTTTCTCAACCATGCTGTGAACACCCTTGGAAATATATTGCTTGCTGCTCCTTAATCAGCAGAAAATATGCAAAAACGTCTCTGAGGCCAGCTGAAAGTCTTTCTGTGTGGCACTGCTAGACTATTCCAATGCCAGAGACCTTCTTCCTGCCTGCCACTATTTATCCATCAAATCCACCCCCATCCATAAGTGTATGTAATGAGAAATTTTAATTATTTCTATGCTAGCAATGTAAGCTGACAACTTCTAAAGAAGGTTTGGGAGCAAGTGTCAGTTCTTCATTAGTCATTCCCTCCCCATTTCTTCTTTTAACATTATGCTTCAACTTCTACATTTCTTAATTCTTATATAGTACCCCGTGTTTTCCAGCACTGTGGCTCCTGCCTTCCTAAATTCTATACCATCCATTGGACACTCCAGCAGGTCTTTAATGAAGCATGACTAGTTTTCTCATTATTTATAGTATCCCCAGCATGTTGTTCGCACTTCACTAGATCTATATTCTCCACTATCTTTTTGTGTCTTACAACATTCATGGCTGAAATATCCCATTCAGTCCTCATCCCTGCTCACAATCACTACAATGTTTTGTCTATCAGCTTCCTTATTCTTTCTAAAAATCCAGCATTATCCTTGTTTTTCTGCAAATACAGTATTAACCTATAGTCTGTGTAAGATCACTAGCAGTCTCTTCTCTCCCATCTAACTTCACAGCTAACACAATGGTATTTCCTTCTCCTTTTATTCCCATAGATTTGGGACTTCATACCTCTCTTGGCATTTTATTCCACTCCTCCATCCTTTTTCACTGTTTTTCCCCAGCAGCCAAATTATAAGGTGTATATGATCCAGTCACATTATTCATTTACAAATCTCCATCACCCTCTCCACCCCAATATTTCCTCTTATCATTATTTTATGCATTTCACTTGTGGTATTGTCCATACCCCTTGAATCAAGCATCATCACTTTCTATTCTGCATATTCCCAACTCGGCTACTCTTCTTTAACAAAGCATCTCTCTCTTTTCTTCCTTATCTACCCATATCTTTAGCTCCTCTTCATGCCTTTGTGTGCTAAACCTTTTCTTTAGCAGTTTTCTATTTTCCTTACCCCTTTCTGTATTACAGTTTTAACCTAATACATTCTTCTGTTCTGCTTCTGCCTCTTTGTTTTTAGGACAAAATATAGCCTACTCCTTGCATAAAGTAATTATCCCCTCAGGCTTATCATCATGCACTATTTATTCCTATTTTTCATTCCTCTTTATGTTCTCTTAATCTTTCTGTGTACTGATATGTCATTTTTTTCTTTTGCTGTGGCTCCAGAGGTATAACCAGGGTTTTTGGAATTGTATGCCATATTCCTGAACATATCATTTTCCTCCACAAGTGTAATCCCCTCAACTCTAGAAGGTGTGGCCTTAAACAAAAAGCTTATGTAGCTAACCACATTCTAAAAAAAAAGAAAACATAACAAAATATATAACACTAAATTGTGTTAAATATGCAATTTTTATTTAAATTATTTTAATTTAAATTGTACCACACCTCACTCCAGAAAAATAAGCAAAATATTTAATGAAGTGCATGCCCCGACATACATGACATATGCTTGACTACAGCAATGTCAGGATCTCTGTATGTGTAGCACCTCTGAAAAGGCTGCAGAACCACCTACTTCTTTTTATTCACCTCCCCAACACAGACACACACACACACACACACACACACACACACACACACACACACACACACACACACACACACACACACACACACACACACACACACACACACACACACACACACACACACACACACACACACACACACAGACACACACACACACGCACACACGCACACACACACAGACACACACAGACACACAGACACACACACACGCACACGCACACACACACATGCACACACGCACAGACACACACACACAGACACACACAGACACACACACACACACACACACACACACACACACAGACACACACACAGACACAAAGACACACACAGGCACACACACACACACACACACACACACACACACACAGACACACACACACAGACACACACACACACACACACACACACACACACACACACACACACACACAGACACACACACAGACATACACAGACTCACAGACACACACAGACACACACACGCACACACACACACACACGCACACACACACACACACACACACACACACACACACACACACACACACACACACACACAGTTGTCTTTGCATCTTTTTCCTGTATTCCTTCTGCCATGTCATTGCTACCTATATTCACTGAAATATATGGGTATTTTCTGCTACTTTTCTTTCTAACACACTTCTTCCTTTCGCAAAAGTAATCTTTTGAATACTTTCACATTTATCATATTTCTTCTTTCTTGTTTTCCATTGGATACTATATCTTAAGACTATATGAAGTTGAGTGATAACACTGACACGTTTTACATATTAACTATATAAAATTATGTTAAAACAGTAATGGCATTGCATCAGTGAATCTAACAGTAGCAAGACAATAGTCTGTAAAGGCAGTATAAAGATTAGTTAATATATACAATATCTTTTCAATACATTAGTCAGAGTATACAAAAACTTTTTTAACAAAAAAACAAGACATAGAGTATGATAGTAAGACAAAGAGTGTGATCATTATATAGACATGGATAAGAAGAACCAGCAGGAGAATATTAGGTGGTTAATATAACAAAGATTGAGAGTAACATTACTGGAGAGGAAAGTAGAAGTATACATTTTATTGAATGATGTATATCTTCAGGTGGTGCCCGTGGAAGGATAGCTATGGTAGGAGCCATCCTCTTTTTAGACTGGATTCTTTGAACATGTACATGCCCAACTATTTTGTAGGTATTTTTTTTGGTTTGTTTTTGTAGATTACTATATTTGATTTATTCCTAATTTAATTTTGGATACAGAGAACCATCATGGTCCAGGATTCAGAAACACATAATGCACTTTGCAAAACTGTCTGTAGCAGGATTATGCAAGGGCATTATGCCAGAGAAATTAAATGTCCAATGTAGCTCTACAGTGGTAAAAGTCTATGGTCCATAGTGCTATGCCAGTCTCGCTGGCGAAGTTCACGTGCAAGTGTAGCACTACAGGGGTGGGTCTAGTGTTAACTGTCCCTGATCACTTCCCCAGAACTTTTCACTGGACTTGGTATAGCAAGACAGAGCCATTCAAAGAATACCCAGACAGCAAAGTGAAAAGAAAAGAACACTGTTTTCTTCCTAGCAGACACCTAACCATTCTTATAGCAGAAGGACAGCTGGTAATGCCATTTCACGTAAATTGTGCAAGTCTTTGAATGTGTGTGTGTGTGTGTGTGTGTGTGTGTGTGTGTGTGTGTGTGTGTGTGTGTGTGTGTGTGTGTGTGTGTGTGTGTGAGAGAGACTGAAGCGTCTGTATAACTGTGCTGACTGGGTTCATAGGAGGGAACACTAACATGGTTATGTGTAACAATGCAGAGTTCAATTAAGAGACAAGATACTGAGCTGCTAATTAGATGTTCTTCCGTGCAGCTTTATCATGTTGCTGAATCAAATTATATTTACATTGCATTAATGGTAAAGGGCACTGTAGCATTGGCTTAACATCACTGGTAGTGATATTTTTATGAATTCTAGCCGTGCTGCTTATTAGGATTCTGTATTTAAATTAGATAGTGACTGTTATACTGTAATTTTCTTCTGGAATATATAGTTGTATTAAGTTACTAATACCAGAGTTTTATGTGGCTTGAATAGAATGGTGTGTACTAATTTGAGCTGAGTAAAAATCAATTATTTTAATTCTAGCCACTGCAGTTCCATAAGAGCTATGAAGTGGTATGCTCTGCTTTTTTGATTTGTTAAAAATGTCGATATTTTGTTGTATGTTTGTTCTAGTTTACTAAAATGTTTCAATGGATGTTTGTTTGAAATGATGAATCATGGACTAGACCGGAAAAGGGTAGAGTCTGAAAGGCTCTCTACTGAAATGCTGACACTCGTAATGACAAGTGTTGACAGACCGTAGAAAAAAAATACTGAAAATCCAAGAGAAGAGCAAATCTTGAACATCACTCTTCTCATTTAATCTTCTTTTTTTTGCAGGGGTCAAACCCACACACACACACACACACACACACACACACACACACACACACACACACACACACACACACACACACACACCCTGAACATACATATACCAACTCCGAGATCACCATACCTAAGAGAAAGGGCAACATAACGTCAAATGGTCATCTCTGACATTTTTTTCAGCCATTCATTTTCTGTGTTTTGGGATATGCTCCAGCATGTCCCATCATTTCACATGGTAACCGTTTGAACAGTTTTTAAACAAGTATGGTCTGTGAAACAGGGTTTGGCTTTATATAGCAGGCACAGTTTTTGCTTTGTCGTTTTAGAAGTATACTTGATATGATTTTCAAATTTTATAATAGCATCTAAAAATTTTGTTTGGGATGCCTGCACTTTGTAAGATTTATCAAGTGAATAGAATGTAAATGTATATGTCAGATATTTTGTGGTAGCTGGTGCAAAGAGAATTGATATTTATCAAACATTTGTGTACAGAGTTGAATAATTTTTTAGTTGTTGTTTGAAGTTCTTGAATTGTAGTAGAGCAACGTAGTAAGGTAGAGTCATCAGAGAAATTTACAATGTTTAGATTGTCAATTTGCATCTACATTTCATTGATGAAAATATAAAATACTAGTGTGCCAAATATGGATCGTTGAAGTACACCTACTGATATTGATAGAAGGTAGATGAAGAGTCACATCTTGATATACTCTGCATGCATTGGTTAAGGTAGCTGTAAAACCACTGATGCCCTTGTGAGAAGCAGAAAGTGTGACTAGGTTCATAGGTGATTACAAGGCTAACAGCCCCAAGAGACCTTTTTAAGTCTAGACATGTATTTCCACATACAATTGACAGTATAAGTTACCTAGGGGCATATAGCTGTGTTTAGGAGGCATAGCATTTGCAAGCTTTCTCTGTCCAATAGGGAGATAGGTGCGAGCCCAGGAGTACATTTTTGATTTCCTATCCATTGGTCCAGGTTACATTTGAAAAGGATGAGGGTGAACTCTGTTTCACATGAATGACAAGCTTGTTTCAAATTAGGGGTAGTCTTTGAGACACATACGTGTCTCTTCAGTATGTTCTGTTTATGATACAAATGAAGAGTAGGTCCTTAATTTGATATTTCTAATGCTGTTAGACTTGTTAATGTGCAACAAGTCCCTTAATACTGGATCAGATGATGTCTTATAAGAGAAGCACACATCACCTGTCAATAGTCTTTAGGAGAATGAATATAACAATAAGGCTTTGAGGTGGTCTGAGTATTCTGTGTGGTTTATGCCCTGTATTCTTTTTATAAGGAACTTCTGTGGGTTTTCCTGCTGTGCTGTTGCATATGCCTAGTAAGGCACGTACCAAGGGGAGCATTTTGCTTTCTGATTGATCTAATGATGGCTGAGTATAGTGGAATAATAACACTTTTGGATATAGATGCCATACCCTTGCTAACAAATTGCACAGTATAGAATTATTTCCTTACAACAGTATATATGTGGTGGTTAAAGGCCAGAGCACTGTCTACATATCTTCTCAAGTCTCTAACTGCCACATGTTACCCTTAACAGTGCACTGTCTATTGTAAATTTCCATGCAGGATACCAAAAAATACTGTTATGCATTCATTTTTAGGCCATGTTGCTGTAACTAAATATTAGTTTGCGACAAACTATTTTGGAGAATATTATTCTCTTTGGTGGACTCTATAATTACTTCAAGTTCACAGTTGTCTGCAAACTTGGTCAACCAGAGGGCTTTAATGTTAGGTTTAACTTCGGAAAAGTAGATACCAAAAAAGAACATCCCCCAGCAATGAGCCCTGAGGGTGTCTGCTGGAGACTGGTCTATTTATGGAGGTACAGTCCCCTATTCTAACCTCCTGTGTCCTATACGTGAGCTAGATGGCTGTCCACTGGGTGACATAGGGGTTTACTCCTAGTTTTGTGAGTTTGTCAACAATACCAGAATGAGATGGTGTTAAAAGCATAGGCCAGGTGAAGATAGGCAGTGTGTACAGTTTTGCCCTTGTCCACATCTTTGATGACTTTCTTAAAGAAGCCCACCAAGCTGAACAAGCATGTTCCCTTATGGACAGAGGTAGCTTATAAATGCCTGGCATTAAATGTCCTATTTGGATACAGGACATCATTATTCTTTCAGGAAAACTTGGCTAGGCTTAGAAAGGTCACCTTCTGGGTTGTTAGCCTAGTAACAATCTATGAATCTATGGTCTCCCCTTGACAAATCCAAACTTTGTTATATGCAATCTCTGAAGATTTTCTATGTTTTTATTTATAAATTTATAACATACATGATAATTCTTTCTGTTGTCTTACATATGAAACTAGTCAGGCTTATAAGTCTGTAATTACCTGGGTTAGTAATCACTTATGCACAGGGATAACTGCTGCATTCCTCCATTCACCAGACAGAAAGCCACTTTGGAGGGTAAGGTTGAATATTGATCCCAAAGGGTCAAATAGGTCATGTTTCACGCTATTCATGGCTCATCTTGGGGTATTAGGAGGGCACATAGATGCACTATTTTTTGCTTTGGAGACTGCATTGAAGACCTTTTCACTAGTGATAGACTGGGGAGTTATGGTCAAAGATATCTCTTGGGAAGTGTCTGGGGGGACATCAGGGTGAAACTGGAAATAAATTTGTCAGTAGTTGGTTTTCTATATCCTCCTGCTCTATATAGATGATTCCATTAGCAATTAGTACAGGACCTTGTAGTGTGTTACCTTTGAGGTTGTGTACATAGCTAAAGAAGGCTTTATGGTAGTCCTTTTTGCTATGAGGCTATCTTTGCCTCAAATTTGATGCTTGTGGAATTGATAAGACTATAAGACTCCTCAGTTTATTATTTAGTTTGATTAGGATTGTTTTTTTTTTTTTGGTCATTGTACTTTCTAGTTTTGGGCATATTTTTCTTTATTTTGTTATATAATAGGTTCATAGGTATGTACCATGCTAATGACCACTGGGATCTTTTTAAGCCTAGCCATGCAACAAAAATTTCTGGTAGAGTAAGCAGGGACTTGGGAGATGAAATATTTATAAGCATGGGACTGGGAGATGAAACATTTACAAGCTGCCTGTGTCCATTAGTCACATAGGTGCTAAACCAGGAGTGAATTTCTGGTTCCCCATCCAGTTGTCCATGTTATAAATAAACTGGGTTAGGGAAGAACTCTTTTTCACCTGGTTGGGGAGCCTGTTCCAGAAAAGGGGTAGTCTTTGTGATACATACCTGTCTTTACAGCAAGTACTATTTACATGACATGCAAGGTTCAAGTCTTTATAATGGGTGAGTCTGGTGCTGCTTCCTTTGTGGACATACAGGAGGTCCATCAGAGTGGGGTTCAAAGATGCCTTATATGCCAGGCATAGATCGTCTCTCAACAACATGTGGGAACCAGAATATAGGGATAAGATGTTGTATATGACTTGTTATTTACACCCTGTATTCTCTTAGTTAGGAACCTCTGTGGATGTTCCAATTTTTGGATATGCCTGATTAGGTACACACAAAAGGAGGCATTCTACTCAGTGATAAGTCTGATAAGTGCTGAATACAGTAGAATAATGACCTCATTGGATTTATAGATTCACTACCTTTGTTTATAAGTTGCAGCACAATATAGAATGATTTCCTCACTATCATAGACATTTGACAATCAAAGGCTGGATTACTGTCTACATGTGTCCCCAAGTTCCTGACTACTAGAAAAGGACTAATGGACTTTTATAGGTGTTCATAGGTTCATAGGTAGCTACTAGGCTATTGGCCCTAGGGCCTATATAAGCCTGGCCAAAAAGGCACCCTGGCTTTCGACACTGAAGAGAATAATTTTCCATGCCCCTGTCGAGCAGAGCCACAGAAGTGATCCCCGGGGTGAATTTCCTATTTCCCATCCAATCATCAAAATTTTTCTTGAAGAGTGCTAATGAAGAACTTTGTTTGATATAGATACGTAGTTTGTTCCAGAGTATGGGAAGTCTCTGGGACAGGAATCTATCCCTCCAGCATGTTCTGTTTATTGTTGTGACAAGGTTTAGGTCCCTAGAGGGTGTAGCTCAGAGGGATTGGGATTTCTTTAACTGGAGCATGTCCAACAGCTCTGGGTTTGACATAGCTTTGTATGTTAGGCAGAGATCACCTTTGAGTCTGCAATATGCGACAGAGTAAAGCTGGAGTTTTTTGAGACGGTCTGTGTAGGGCATCTGTTTGAGGCCGGTAATCCTCTTTGTGAGGTATTTCTGCAGCCTTTCCAGTTGTTGTAGATGTCTTGTGAGGTACATACCAAAAGGGGCATTGTACTCTATAATGGGTTTAATGAGTGATGAGTAGAGGGGAACAATTACCTCTTTTTTCCTGGATGAGAAACCTTTCGTGATAAGGTGTGCCACGTAGAAGGATTTCCTGACTACTGTGGTGATGTGATTATCAGGGGAGACTACTGTCCACCTGTGTCCCAAGGTCTCTTATCACACTTTCAGTGTTAAGTAGACTACCACCTATGTGGTAGTTCATGGGTACAGAGTTTTTACCAAAAGGGATGACAATGCACTTTTTGGCATTGAGCTTGAGGCCATGGCTTTGACACCAGGCATCTGTCTCGGTGAGGCCCTTTTGTAGGATGTCAACATTGTTGGGAGTTTCGATTATGGCTCCTAATTTGCAGTCATCTATGAACTTCATTAGCCAAAGACCTTCTGTTTTAGCCTGTACTTCAGAAAAGTAGATGCCAAACAGGAGAGGACCCAGGACTGAATCCTGTGGTACTCCACTTGTCACTGGTCTGAAGTCAGATTTGGAGTCTGCTACTTTCACAGTGTGGGTTTTGCCAGTGAGCCAGTTGGCAACCCATCTTGTGACATAGGGATTTATACCTAGTTTAGTGAGTTTATCTATAATTCCAGAGTGGGGGATAGTGTCAAAAGCCTTGGCGAGATCTAGATAGGCTGTGTGAACCACCTTACCCTCATCTATGGATTTGGCGACTGCTTCAAAGAAGTCTATCAGGTTTAGGAGACATGATCTGCCTTTTACAAACCCAAACTAGGTGGGGTCCAGAGTTTGGAGATTACCAACATCTTTGTTTATGAGTTCCATGATGGTACGTTCCATGGCCTTGCAGACCAGGCTTGTCAGGCTAAGTTCCTGGGGTCCATGCTGGATCCCCCTTTGTGGAGTGGGATAACCATGTCTGGTGCGCCATTCAGAGGGCACAAAGCTTGAGGTGAGGCTATGATTGAACATGGTACTTAGGTGAGGTGCCAGTTCATTCTCTAGTTCATGTAGAACGCAGCCCAGGATGTTGTCAGGTTCCATGGATGCTGTGTTCTTGGCTTTGGAGAGTGTGGTTTTTACCTGTGCATCCATGATTACAGGAACTTTGCATTCTTCCAGTATAGAGAAGGGCCCTTTAGGGGGTTAGAGGGGGGGGTAAAGTTAGCACTGGAATTATCTGCCAGGATGTTGGCAATATCAGTTGGTTCTGTATATTTAGTGCCATTGTGCTGTAATTCAGAGCAGATCTGAGTGCTGCCGTTGAGATTCTTGACATAGCTATAGAATGCTTTGTGGTTGTCTTTAGAAACTGGCAATTTTGTTTTCGTAACTAACTTTGGAAGATTTTATGAGGGATCTCAGCTTCTTACTGACGCTGACCAGGGAGTTCCTCCAATCATGGGATTTTATTATTTTTTTGCAGCAGTTTCTTTCTTCTGTTGTAGAATTTGTTTATGGCAGGGGACCACCAGATTGGCTTCCTTTTTTTTGGAGGATAGCATCTTGGTTCTGTTAGGGATAGCATGATCCATGCACTCGTGTAAGCGCTTATAAAGTGCATTTGTCTAGGATTCAGCAGTTGTACCTCTACTGTCTGCCTGCATGGGTGTCATGAAGTTTGCCACTTCTGTCTTAAGAAGCATGAAGTTGGCTTTGGAGAAATTTTTTACGGTGGTTTCCATAATGGGGGGGTGGAGGTGGGATGTGGATGTCTAGGGTGATTAGCTTGTGGTCAGATCTGACCAACAATGAACTGACCTCTGGTGTGGAACACCGGTCACTCATGTTGGTAATGACCAGGTCTAGGATATTGCTGTCCCTAGTGGGGGAGTGGATAAGTTGATCCAAGGTGTTGGAATTTATGAATTCCAGAAAACGTTGAGCAAAAGAGTTGGTACATGAGTAGTTTTCACAGTTAATGGTGGGGTAGTTGAAATCGCCCATTATTAGGGTGTTAGGTTGTACCCTAATATTTTCCAGTGTATCGAGAAATGAGGAGTGGGAATCCTGGGGCATGGTGGGGGATCTGTAGCAAGCTACAGTTTGGATTGCGGTCTTGCGCAGAGTTAGTTGCACTTGGATAATCACGGATACATTATGCTAAGCAACTAGCCTGGAGGTGTGGATATCCTTAATGAATATGGACATGCCTCCGCCTTTAGTGTTTCAGTCCAGATTAGGTGGCCAAAAGGTGTGGTATGAATTATAGCCTGGTAATGCAGGGGTGGTCTCTGGATCCTCGAACCAGGTCTCTGTCACTGCACAGATGTCAATGTTCTCCATTTTAAGGAGTGCCTCGAGTGAGTGCATTTTGAGGTTTAGACTTCTAGCATTGAGTAGCATTACTCTCAGATTTTGCTTGCTTGCACCTGTTATGGTGGTGAATTTGTCATTTGAACCTTGCCTAACAAAGTCACTATAGGGATGGCAAGAGCCTTAGCCAGTATCCAGAATCCCAAGGGCGACAAGTGCAGGCCATCTCTGGCAAAGCATTGTGGTCTGTCAATCATGTCATCCCAGGCAGACAGATACTGGATCCCCTTTGAAATACACCAGAAGCTTAGCCAATTGTTGAAGTCAATCATTTTGTCCTTGTACTGTGGTATCATTCTGGCTGATGGCAGGATGCTACTCAGGGCTAGGGACATACCTGCCTGGGCTCAAGATCAGAGAGCTCCTCCAGGTCTCTTTTCATGTAGTCCAGGGAGGTAAATCTCAGGTCATTCACATCAACACGTACAATGACAGAGTCATAGTTGTACTTGTTGTGGAGTGACCAGAGTGTGTGCATTATGTGGTGGATCCCGGCAGCTGACAGTAACTTTCTCCTTGTTTAGCCTGGTGAGTGGAACATTAGTGTGCCTGACTATAGAGTCACCTATGACTAGAGTGTTGGGTATGCTGTTATGCCTTATGGGCTGTGGCTGGGTGACACACTGAGTTTGTCGGTTATGTGTCATTTGGGTTGTGTTGAGGGATGGAGGTTGCTTGCATTTCTGCTTTGGAGGTCTCTGTTGCTTAGGCAGATTTTTATGAAGAGCCTCCATGAATGTAGGTGTGTGTTTTGTGTTTTTATGTGTGTGTTTTGGTGGTGTAGGTTTTGCGGGACTATGTGGTGAGTGTGGTGTGGTGCAAGTGTTTACCCTCTCCATTGGACCATCTAGTCCAGTCTTGGGTGAGGAGAGCTTTGCTTCCAGTTTGGCTATATAAGTGCATCTCTCACAGGTTGTAGTGTTGGGTGGTAGGAGGATAGGGTTGTCTGTGTACATGAGGCAATTGCTGCATTGCTCCAAGATGCCCAGATTCATCAGGTAGAGATTCATCAGGTAGACAGGAAAAAACACCGGGAGCTGACCCATGGACATACCTGGATAGGTGCTTATTTATTAAGTACTAAAAACTGTTTTTCTCTAGACAAGTGAAGAAAGTTGAGTGCTGTAGTAATTTGGAGCTTATTTAGTGCTTACAATGAATTCTGAACAAGTGCTGAGCTCAAAGAAACAGATTGAGTGCTAAAACTAAAAAAAACTGTCAAGTTCTAAGGGAAAATCTGAAGAGCAGACTTTATAGCACCAGGAATAGTTTAACCCTAGCTAAGCAGCGATGCATAAAGTGTATATTTTTTAATATAACAGTAGCAAATCAGCAAACTGATTTAAACCAATTAACCAATAAAAAGCTAAAAACTGAGCCTCATCCCAGCAGTCTTTGATCAGACAAGTTCTAACTGCACACTCCTGCCACTAGAGTGCAGAGGAACCTTCTCCAGAAAAAGATGGCCTGAATTAGTGCTCAAATTATACAAACAAAGCTAGATTCAGCAGGTCTGAATCTAGTCTTGTGCTACAGCAAACAAGGTGTACCAATTTCAGAAATAAACAGTTCAAATATGCAGGAACAATAAGCCTTTAACCAGAAACTCCCAGCACAGAAGGGAAGAATCTACCCTCTCCTCCCACAAGAGTGCAGACCACACCTTCTTAATGTAAAATAACTGGCCCTAAGCCCAGATGCTTAAACCAGAACTAATACACTTTTAGAATAACAGACACTAAGCCTTCAATCAGCAACTCCCAACTTAGAAGGATGTAAGCTACCTGTTCTGCCACAACAGTGAAGACCACAAACCTTCTTAATGTAAAACAACTGGTCTGAAGCCCAACTGGTTAAACCAAAGGCTTAGAATAACAGTTACAATTTAATCAGGCTACTATCAAGCAGTAATAAATGCAGCAGAATAAATGCAATTAAGTACTTTTAAGAACAGGCAGCAAAAGCAAAATAAAGTAATAAAGTAGGAAGAACACAAATACAGTAAAAGCAGATAGATAAAGTGCATTTTTATAACAAAAGAAAATGAGCAAACTGATTTAAACAAATTACCCAATTAACCAGTAAAAAAAGCTCAAAACTGAGCCCTGTTCCAGCAGTCTTCAGACAAGTTCTAACTGCACACTCCTGCCACTAGGGTGCAGGGGAACCTTCTCCAAAAAAGATGGCCTGGATTAGTGCTCAAGTTATACAAACAAAGCTAGATTCAGCAGGCCTGAATATAGTCTATGCTACAGGAAACAAAGTGCACCAATTTCAGAAAGAAACAGTTCAAATAGGCAGGCACAATAAGCCTTTAACCAGAAATTCCCAGCTCAGAAGGGAAGAATCTAGCCTCTCCTCCTGTGTTGTCAATATGATAGTTACCGAGAGTGGCTGACTTCCCAAAGAATACTATAATGGACTTTTAGGGGTATCCTGTCAATATGGTAGTTACCAGGAATGGACAATTTCCAAAAGAATACTATTATGCATTTCTTGGCAATTAGTTTTTGTCCATGGCTCTGACACCAGTTATTTGCCTGTATCAGCCCTTCTTGGAGAGCATTAGTGTTGGTGTGGGATTCTGTGACTGCTCCAAATTTGCAATAATCTGCAGATTTGGTCAGCCAGAGGACCTTGATAATGGCCTTAGCTCCAGAGAAGCAGATGCCAAAAAGGAGCAGTCCCATGCCGAATCCTGATGGATTACATTGGTGACTGGCCTCTTTGTTCCCCAATTCTAACTTCCTGAGTCCTGTCTATGAGCCAGCTGGCTATCCACCAGGTGGCATAAGGGTTTATACCCAATGTCTTGAGTTTGTCAACAATGCCCAGGTGGTGTATTGTGTCAAATGCTTTGGCCAGATCAAGGTAGGCAGTGTGAACTGTTTTGCCCTTGTCCATTGTTTTGGTGCCCTTCTCAAAGAAGTCCACCAGTTTGAGAAGGCATGACCTGATCTTGATGAAACCGAATTGGGTGGGTCCATCATTTGGAGTTTTCCTATGTGACTGTTGATAATTTCCATGATAATGCTTTCCTTCTTGATACTGGGATTCCACCAGGGTGATTTATTCTTTGAGTTAGTCTTACGCTTATTTTGGCTGTGTACAGCTGCCTCTACTTAGTTTTTTATATGATGGTATATGGTTTCTGTGAACAATTTCATATAGGCAACTGTGTTCACATGATTGGGGAGGCTTGAAATTTTGTCAGGGTGTCAGTAGTAGGTGGCTTGCTTTGGAATGATTTCTAAACATACTATGGTTGAATGTTGTGACAAGTTTGTTTTAATTTGATTTAAAGGAGACAACTTTATCATCTAATCTGACAAGTGAGGACTTAACACTTGGATGAGTCCAAAGTTTTTCTATATTTGTGAGGATCGAATCATGGATGTTGGTGCCCTTAATGGGTATAGAGCCTAGGCAGTCCAAACCATTTTGCCAAACTCCAGGAATCTCTGGGCTTGTGCACTGAATGCTGTGTAAGTTTCCTAGTTTATGGTGGGGTAGTTGAGTTTACCCAGGACTATAGTGTTGGGTTCAATACAGAGTTACTCCAGTATATTTAGATACGCATTATGGATGCCTTGGGGTGTAGAGGGGAACCTATTGTTTGCAATAATATGGTATGGGACTTTGCTTATGGTGAGTTGGATATGGAGTAGGTCAAGTAGGTTGTACTGCTTGACCAATCTTGAAGTGTTCCTTTTTTTTTTATGACTATTGAGACGCCTTTACCTTTTGTCCCTTTCTATGCAGTAGCTGGTCTAAATGTGTGGAAGGCATTGTAGACTTGCACTGCCAAGGTGCTCTAATAGCCTTAAACCAAAAACCAAAAACAACCAGCAAACCAAACCAACCACAGGTCCTCAAAATACACATTTATTTAATCAAGTAAAATTACGGTTGAGCGCTTTTGTATATTTACACAGACATCATCAGAACCATGAATGAAACTCTCAATTCCTTTTAAAGTTTTCTTGCTTCCTTCTAAAATGATTGAAAGAACACACCCCAAGAAACAACCAATCAAAATGTAATTTCATGACATCATTGATTCACTGGTGAAGTCCCCAACACACTGGGATTTCTACAGCAATTCCCAGCAGGCATAACCTTATCATTCCTTTTCCTGCCAACTCCTACAGGTGCCTGTGCTGTATTGATCAACCTGGGTCTGAGTCTTTGTCAGGGCTTTATCCCTCTAAACCAATGTAGCTGACTTGGTCTGCAAGACTTGCAGACTATGGCACTTATACAAGTTTGTGAATATTGTCACAGTGTGCCATTACCTCCTGGCATGCTACACTTATTGCAGAAGATAGGATTCTGAAACATTACATGCTAATGAAACCATTGGTGATATATGGCATTGGAGAGCTAAATATGGTGGTCAATATATCATACAAATCTTTAGTATTCCTGAGACAGTCATGTATATGGGTTTACAACCTCTACACAGGGTGATAGTGTAGTTGCCTGACACCAGTGTTTAACATTTATTTATTATATCATATCAGCTGGGCTGTATCACTTTTTTAGAACTTTATTGCATATGTATATGTATAGGTATATGTAATGTCTAAAGTGCTCCTGCCATGTGTTGTTATAGAGGAACACTGTTGCATGGGAAATATAAGCCTATATATTATGATACTGCCTACATTCATGAGGCTTCCTTTGGCAATTGTTTAATTTAGATGGCAGTACTTCCACTGTAGTGGTAACTGTGGGCACCATTTTTTGAGCTGTTGCATATTTTGCTCCATAGCTGCGATGGGCTCTCAGCATAGAAAGCTGGTTTCCATCCACAGTTGTCCATGACAGTATGCCACATATCAGTACCATAAGCAGTCAGGCATATATCCATATGGCTATGTGGAAAAGTGAATCACTGTGATATTCAGATAGAGTACGCTTTCTCTCTTTCTTGTGTGCGCACGTGTGTGTGTGTGTGTGCGTGTGTGTGTGTGTTTGTGTGTGTGTGTGTGTGTGTGTGTGTGTGTGTGTGTGTGTGTGTGTGTGTGTGTGTGTGTGTGTGTGTGTGTTTGTGTAAAATCATACAAAGCATGCATACACTGCACTGATGCTCTGGATAAAAATCTGTCCTGTCCATATTGCAATTGATATGTATTTCACACATGAGCACTTTTTGTGATATTACCCCTTTAATTACACCAAAAACTTTGGAGTAGAATATATATTTATTTATTTAGTTTGATGACTGGGGAAGTCCACTGAACCTAAAAAGGGCCAATTTTCAGTAGAGGTCCAGGGAGAAAAGCTCCAGTAACAATGACAGACATATTAGCATATACACATACAAAGCAAATAGGTCATACAGCTTTATGCAGCATTCTACAGTAAAATAAAATCTACATTCTGCAATAATAATAATAAAATCTAGCAACTGTACAGTCTAAGAGTCATTAATACTGAATTACAATTGAAATTTTACATAGGTTCATAGGTTTAGGTTCATAGGTTTATACTAGGCTATCTGCCCTGGGGCATTTACAAGCCTAGCCAGAGTGTGTTTGGCTTTCACCACCCTTTTAGATTGGTTTACTGTGCCTCTGTAGAGTAGGTCACAGAAGATAGCCCTTTTAAGGTTAGTTTACTGTGCCCGTGTCTAGCAGGGACACAGAAGAGATCCCAGGGGTGAAATTACGATCTCCCATCCACTCGTCAAGATTTCTCTTGAAGAGGGTCAGTGAGGAGCTCTGCCTAACATGGACTGGGATTCTGTTCCAGAGTGAAGGCAGCCTCTGGGATATGAATCTGTCCCTCCAGCATGTCCTATTTATTTCTGTGCTGAGGTTTAAGTCCCTGGAGCATGTAGTTCTAAGGGATTTGGATTTCCTGAGGTGGAGCATGTCCATTAATTCTGGGTTGGACATGGCTTTATACGTCAGGTATAGATCACCTCTGAGTAGGCGGTAAGCAACTGAGTAGAGCTGGAGTTTCTTTAGCCGAACTGCATAGGGCATCTGTTTGAGTCCCTTGATCCTCTTGGTGAGGTACTTTTGGGGCCTCTCCAGTTGCTGCAGGTGTCGGGTAAGGTACATCCCAAATGGGGCATTGTATTCAATTATGGGCCTGATGAGTGATGAGTAGAGGGACACAATGACCTCTCTTGTTCTAGATGTGAACCCTTTCATGATACAGTGGGCTATATAGAAGGTCTTTCTAACCACTCTGGCAATGTGATTGTCAAAAGAGAGGTTTCTATCTACTTGGGTCCCCAAATCCCTAATTACTTCTTCCGTACTTAATAGATTACCACCTATGTGGTAATTTGTGGACACTTTGTTTTTCCAGAAGGGGATGACTATGCACGTTTTGGCATTTAACTTAAGGCCATGGCTCTGGCACCAGTTATCCATCTCTGTGAGACCCTTTTGGAGGATGCTTGTGTCTGCCGGAGAGTCGATTATGGTGCCCAGCTTGCAGTCATCTGCGAACTTGGTCAGCCATAGTCCTCCCGTATTAGCCTGTACCTCAGAGAAGTACATACCGAACAAGAGAGGTCCAAGGACTGAGCCTTGTGGGATGCCACTTGTAACTGGTTTGGAGTCTGACATGGCACATGCAATATTGACCATGTGGGTTCTATCCCTGAGCCAGTTTGCAACCCATCTTGTGACATAGGGGTTGATATTTAAGCTGGTGAGCTTATTTATGATGCCCGAGTGAGGTATTGTGTCAAAGGCTTTTGCGAGGTCCAGGTAGGCTGTGTGGACTACCTTCCCTTCATCTATGGCCTTGGTAACTGTTTCAAAGAAGTCGACCATGTTCAAAAGGCAAGATCTGCCCTTAACAAAGCCGAATTGGGTGGGATCCAGTGTCTGGAGGTTACCAATGTCCTTGTTCCATGGTGATACGCTCCATAGCTTTGCAGACCAGACTAGTCAGGCTTATAGGGCGATAGTTTCCTGGGTCCGTTGTGGCACCACCTTTGTGGAGCGGGACAACTGTTGCTGTACGCCATTCCTTGGGTACATATCCTATAGTAAGGCTGAGATTGAACAGTGACTTTATGTGAGGGTTTAGTTCTTCTTGGAGCTCATGTAAGATGCAGCCCGGGACACCATCTGGTCCCATTGACGCTGTGTTTTTTTTGCTTCGGAGACGGCAGCTCTCACCTGTGCATTTGTGATGTCAGGGAGGCTACATTCTGTTGGGATAGACATTTGTTTTTTTGGGGGGGAAGGGGAGGAAAGTTTGCACTGAACCTGTCTGCCAGGATGTTGGCAATGTCTGTGGGATCAGTGTATTTTTTGTCATTTTGTACAAACTCAGAGCATATCTGGGAGTTGCCCCACAGATTCCTGACATAACTAAAGAAGGCCTTGTGATTATCTTTAGTGTCTTGTGCAATTTTTCTTTCGAAGCTGGCCTTAGATAATTTTATGAGGGATCGTAGTTTCCTGCTAGTACTGATCAGAGATGCCTTCCCTTTTTGGGATTTTGCTCTATCATGTAGTAGCTTCCTCCTTCTGTTGTATAGCTTATTTATGGCCGGGGTCCACCAGACTGGTCTCCTGCCTTTGGAGGAGTGAGTCTTGGTTTTATCTGGGATAGCACGATCCATGCATTCCTGTAGGTGTCCATAGAATGCATTTGTATAGGATTCTGCTGTTTGGGCAGTATTTTCCACTGGCCCGGTGGCTTTGAAGGATTCCACCGCGATTTTGAGAAGTGTGAAATTTGCTTTTGAGAAATTTTTCACCGTGATTTCCTTGGATGGAGGTGGGGATGGGATATGGATGTCCAGTGAGATTAATTTATGGTCTGATCTTACCAATGAGGGACATACCTCTGGTGTGGAACATAGAGTCCCCATGTTGGTGATGACCAGGTCCAATATGCTATCCCCTCTTGTGGGAGTGGTGACCAGTTGTTCCATAGCATTTGAGTTTATAAATTCTAGGAACCATTGGGCAAGGGTGTTGGGGCTTGAGTAGTTTTCCCAGTCGATGTTTGGGTAGTTGAAGTCACCCAATATTATTGTGTTTGGAGAGACCTTCATATTCTCCAGTGTTCTCAGGAAGGCCGAGTGGGGTTCCTGAGTTTGGGAGGGTGGTCTGTAGCAGGCTACAAACTAAAAGGCAGTTTTGCCCACTGTTAACTGTTCATGGATGGTCTCCGATGCTTCATGTAGTGCCACTAACCTGGAGGTGTGGGTATCTTTGATGAATATGGATAATCCCCCTCCTTTTGTGGTTCGGTCCTAGTTTTGGGGTGGAAAAGCATGGTATGAGGTATAACCTGGTAGTGCTGGGGTGCTCTCTGGGGCCTTGAACCAGGTCTCTGTCACTGCACAGATATCGATAGTCTCCATACTGAGGAGAGCCTCGAGTGTGTGCATCTTGAGGTTTAGACTTCTGGCATTGAGCAGCATTACCCTTAGTTTTTTTTTTTTCTTGTGTTGTCTATGGAGGTGGGTTTGTCTTTTGAGCCTTGCCTAAAAAAGCACTATGGGGGTGGCAAGAGCCTTAGCCAGTATTCAAAAGCCCATGGGTGACAGGTGTAAGCCATCCCTAGCGAAGCAACGTGGCTTGTCAAGCATGTCATTCCAGGCTGACAGACACTGAGTCCCCTTAGAATGACACCAATACTTTAGCCAATTGTTAAAATTGATCATTTTGTCTTTATACTGTGCCATCATTCTTGGTGAGGGCAAGATGCTACTCAAGGTCAGGGTCATAACGGTCTGGGCTACATGATTAGAGAGCTCCTCTATGTCTCTTTTCATGTAGTCCAGGGAGGTACATCTCAGGTCATTCACACCAGCATGGACAATGATGGAGTCATATTTGTACTTACTTTGGAGTGACCTGAGTGCTTGTGCTATGTGGCGGATCCTGGCACCCGACAAGCAGCTTACAGTGACATTCTCCTTGTTCAGTCTGGTGAGAGGGACGTCAGTGTGTCTGACAATAGAGTCCCCTATTACAAGTGTGTTAAGTGTGTTGTTTAGCCTTTAGGGTTGTGGCTGTGTGGCACACTGACTTTGTGAAATATGTGATACGTGGGTATTGTTGCAGGGTAGCGGTTGCTTCAATGCCTGCTTTGGAGGTCTCTGCTGCTTTGGCAGATTTTTATTTAGAGCCTCTGTGTATGTTTTTGTGTGTTTATGTGTTTGGTTTGCTGATGTGATAGGTCTATGTGAGACTGGAATAGTGGTGTGTGTGGTTACCTTCTCCTCCTGACTGACTGTTCCAGTGCTGGGTTGAGAGAGCTCAGTCTCCAGTTTGGCTATATAGTTGCATCTCTCACATATATTTGAGTTTCATGGGAGGAGGAGAGGGTGGTCTGTGTACATAAGGCAGTTGTAACATTGCCTCAAGATACCCAGATTCACCAGCTGGACTGGAGAGTAAACCCAAAACTGACTATTGGACATGCCAGAACAGTATAAGGAACAGTTTTTTGACTGATCAGAAAGGAACAATAGGGAGCCAAGTACTTATAAGGAGTATAAGAGGGTGTAGTGCTTTAGTTAGTTTACTTATAAGATTACTTATAAGATCAAGTGCAGGGCTTTAGAATGAAAATAGAGTGCTTACTTAGAGATTTAGAACAGTTCTAAGGGAAAAAGTGAAGAGCAGACTTTGTGGAGCCAGGAATAGTTTAAACCCGTTTAAGCAGCGCTGCCCGATACTGCGCTCTGCGCAAAATCGCGCAAAAGCCGGTTTTAAGGCAGGGAACTTGAAAGAGCTGGGAATTAGCCCAAAACATTTCTAGGCAGTAACCACTCCTACAGGGGCAGGCAGGCTGTTCAGTGTTAATCACTGCCACTGATGAACACAGAGACTTCCCTTTAGCCCAAGCAAACACTGGCCTCCAAGAAACTTACAAACAGTTCAGAACAGCAAATCTGTAACTGAACTTTTTTAAATTTCAGAAAGTGGGAAAAAAGCAGTATTTTTTTGTTTTAGTTTAAAGGTAGCAGAGATACACAAGTAGCAAAATAGTCAGAACAGTGCAATAAATGACCCCACACTTGAGTGCTAGGCCAGAGTCAGGTAAAATGCAATTTTAAGAAAAAAAAACTATTTTAAATTAAGTACAACACAGGAAATGCAGTAAACAGGCTATATATGTGTTCTAAATACTGTTTCTAATACAGATATCAACTTTAGCAAGCTGGAAAATGCCGAAAAGTAGGCGGCAAAGCAGAAATTTTAAATAAAAAAATCAGAAGAAAATACTTAAAATCTCAAAAGTGGCTCCTTTCTTCTCTCAGCATTTTCTCCCCTTGGTAGGTGCTTTAGCAACAACCATCAAGCCTGGAAAGACTCCCTAACATTCCACAATAATAGTAGTAAAAATCTAGCAACAGTACAGGCTAAGGGTCATTAACAGTGAATTACAACTGAGGACAAGAAATTGTTGGAAATAAACTATTAACAAAGTCTGGAAGTTAAGGAGGAGTAGGAGGGCAAATGATGTGAGTGCAGAGATGATTCATAGAGTTAGAAGGTGGGTTTTGATATAGGAGGGTCCTATGTGGGGAAGGACCAAGGGCATTCCCACTTTGAAGATGGGTAGGGATGGAGAAGGGATTTAAAGTTAGAGTGATTATGAGTGTTTCTAAGGGAGGGAGGAAGGGAGTTCCATAGTTTAGCTAAGGAGCGGGATAGCAGAGAGTGTCCAGGTGGCCGTAAAGGTTTGTAGATTTTGAGCAGGTTCTGATTTTCTGATCTAAGTGAGCAATTAGGAATATAGGGGGTTAAGGAGGTGGAGAGAGAGGGACAGGAGGATGGGTCAAATATAAGCTTATGGGCAGTGGTGAGTTTAAGGAGGTTCATATAGTTGGGAAGCTCAAGCCATTACAGTGAGTGGAGTGAGATGCAGTGATGGGATGAGTTACTAGAGTTGGTGACGAATTTGCAGATTTTATTATAGCAGGCTTCTAATTTAGTTTGAAGACCGAGCTGAAGATTCAAGAACAAAGGAGCACCATACATTAGGGAGGGGAGACGTTATGTGGAGGCAAGGGTCTTTCTAGTGTAGGGGGTGAGATAACAGTTATGCCTATATAGGACTCCTAATTTTTGGTGGGTTTTTTGATGCTAGTTTGGATGTGGATATTGAATTTTAGATGTTTGTAAGTAATGACGCCCAGCAGTTTGGTGTGAGAGGCAATTTCAATGGGGGTGTTATTCTGGCTTATGATCTTGAAGGAGTTTTTATCAAGGGGGGAGTGTTTAGATCAGGAAAACTCATTAACTGGTCTTATTGGCATTAAGGGCTAGGTGGTTGTTTTGCATCCAGGTTTCAGTATTTGAGAAAGCTGACTGGGTTATCTGCAGGTCAGAAGGGGAGACAGCTGAGCAGATGATTGTTGAATCATCTGCATACTGGATTAGTGTAGAATTAGAGATGGAGTGGTAAACGTTGTTGATGAATATATTGAAAAGTAAGGGGCCAAGAACAGAACCTTGGGGTGCCCCAGTAGGGTTGTATAGACAGAAAGAGGTGGAATGTTTCCATTTAACAGCTTGTTGTCTTTTGGAGAGGTAGCTGGAAAACCAAGGTATAGTGGAAGGGGAGAGAGTGAGGGAGGAGAGTTGTGATAGGAGTATAAGGTGGGAGGGAGGAAGCAGGTTCTCCTGAGCAGGTTCAAGGCTTTGGAAAAGTCTAGAAACAGGGTTGATATGATCTTGCCAGAGTTACAAGAATGAGAGGAGTGCAGTGATGGTACTGTGGCCAGGACAGAATCCATGTTGTGTGGGGGTTAGGAAGTTGTTTTGTGTTAGATAAGGCATCAGTTGTGAGGGAATACATTTTCCAGGACTTTTGAGAATGGGGAAAGTATGGCAATAGGACAGAAATTTGTGGTGTCAGTGTTTTTACCGCCTTTATGGAGTGGGATAAAGAATGCTTGTCTCCAAAGTGAGGGAGCATAAGATTCTTGGATGGACCTATTTATTATGATGGCGATAGGGAAGACTATGCTCTTGGCAGATAGTTTGAGGAAGGATGCAGGTAAATTATCTGGTGCGTTGGAGCATGGTTTCAGTCAGAGGAGGAGTTTTTTTATTATGTGTGTGGGCACAGGCTTAAGGATGAAGGAATAGGTATGTGTTTTGAGATCAGAGGGGAAAGTATGGGGAGGATATTGGAGAGAAGCTGGGGAATAGTGTAATATGTTTTGTTTTTTTTGGCAATTCCCAGTTGTATTTGTGCACATATAACCATAATATAAGCAAATACCCTGCATTAGTTCACTGGACAATATCTGCTTTGTCAGTATTACATTTTGTGTGCATATCATACGTGAATATTGTTTATAGGTTCATAAGAGGCTACTAGCCCTTTTAACCCTAGCCAAGCTTAACCCAAATTTACCAAAATATGTTTGGCACATGTCAATACCTCAATAAATTTTACAGTTATGATATATACTTAAACACTTCAAGCATTCACAGGCTGTTCCTGTCCACTGGGGTCATAGGTGCCAAATCAGGTGTAAATTTGTCATTTCTCATCCATTGCTACAATTTACATCTAAACAGGGTTAGGGATGAGCTTCAATTCACATGGATGAGTTGCCTGCTTCATAGAAGGGGTAATCTTTGAGAGACATACCTGTCTTATCAAGATGTCCTCTTTAGGTCACAGATGAGGTTTAGATCCTTAGAGTTGGTACTTACAATACTAATTGTTTTGTGGATGTACAACAGATCCATTACTGAGGAATCAACAAATGCCTAGAAGCCAAGGTATAGATCACTATGCAGCAGTCTATAGAAGACCAAGTACAGGGATAGGGCTTTGAGATGCTCCACATAGGATTTGTTGTTTAATCCCTGTATTCTTGTTTGAGGAACCCCTGTGGTCTCTCAAGCCATCGCAAATGCCTGGTCAGGTACATATCAAATGTTGCATTGTACATATCAAATGTTGCATTGTACTCAATGACTGGTCTGATGAGAGCTGAATATAGTGAAACGATGATCTCCTTGGATCTGGATTCCATGACTTACTTATAAGCTGTGCAACATAAAATGATTTTTACACCACAGTAGACACATGGTATTCAAAGGTCAGGTTATTGTCAACATGCATTCCCAAATCCCCGACCACTGGGTCTACTTTTACATGTGTATTATCAATGTGGTAATTTCCAAGGGTTCTTAGCTTTCCAAAGGGTACTTTTATGTATTTTTTTACATTAAGTATTAGTCCATCACTCTAGGATCAGTTGCTTGTCTATGACAGGCCTGTTAAGAGTTATCTGTGGCTTTTGGGGATTTGGTGAGTTTTCAAACTTGGTCAGCCAGAGGCCCTTGATATTTGCCTTGACTTCAGACAGGTTGATGCCAAAACAGAGATGCCCCAGCTCCAAATTCTGTGGGACTCCACAAGTGACTGGCCACTGTCTTATCAGTGAGCTAGCTGGCTATCCATCAGATGACATATCGTTTTTTGCCTAAGTTTATTCACTATGCCCAGGGGATGTGCCTTAGCCAGGCTGAAGTAGGTAGCATGCACTGTTTTGCCCTTGTCCATATCATTAGAGTTCTTCTCAAAGAAGGCAATCAAGTTAAGTAGGCATGACCTGCCTTTGGCAAAACCAAACTAGGTAGGGTCTAATGTCTGTAGGTTTTCTATGCCATTGTTTATCAGATCCATCATAATTCTTTCTATGGCTTTGCATATGAAACTAGTCTGGTTTATGGGTCTGTAGTTCCCCAGATATGTAGGAGGTCCCCCATTGTGTAGAGGAATAACTGTTGTAGTCCTTCATTTGTTACACATGAAGCCTGTCTGCAGGCTATGGTTAAATAAAAATTCTAGTCTGTCTATCAGGTCATGTTTCTTGCTATTTAGGAGGCATCCTGGGATATTATCTGTGCCAAACCACAGGATAAATAATACACCAAACTCCAAATTGAGCAGTAATAAGAAGGAAATAGCTCCACAGGTTTTAAAATAAAAATGTACTACAGTTTAAAACACGTATTGCTGCGAGTGTTTTTGTTTGTGTAAGATACCAAACTTCATCAGACATGTTATTCACAGTTTTACCCTCATTTAAATACTAAAAGCTTGCCCCTCCATTGGTCCCTAATTATTTTAAAGCTATATTCACCTTTTCTTAAAAATATTATCTGTGCCCACTGAAGCAGTGTTCTTGGACTTAGAGATAACAGGCAAGACAGGCAAGACCTACTCCTAGTGATAATTGTTGGAGAAATAGTGAAGGATGTTTCCTGTGGGATTGACTGGGGGTTGATAGGGGGTAAAGTTGGAGCTAAAGTTGCAGACATAACTGAAGAAAGCCTTAGGATTGTCCTTAGCTGTGGGGGCTATTTTAATCTCAAAATTGGCTTTGATGGACATGGATTTATCCCCTGAGTTGCTTGTTGAGATTGTTAAGGGTATTTTTACCTTGCGGGGGAAGGCCCTTCCTGTTTTTGGACATGATTTTCTTTCTTTTGTTATATAACCTCTTTATACTGGAATTCCGCCAGGGTGGTTTGTTTTAGGTTGTCCTATATTTATTTCAGGCAAGTACAGCTGCCTCTATGCAGCTATTTATGGTTGTATGGGGGTTCTGTGAACAATTCCATGTAGATAGTTGTGTTATTAGGGTTTAAGATGGCTTGGAAGTTTGCTAGACTGTCACTTAGAAGAAGGTAGTTAGCCTTGACATAGGTTTTAAATGTTCTGTGGTTAACTGTGGTCCTGGGCTTAATATTTATTTCAAAGGAGACAGTTTGTGGTCTGACTTGTCCAATATGGACTTTACACTAGGGGAGTGCATTGCTCCCCCATGTTTGTGACAACTAGCTCAAGGATATTTGTGCCCCTCATGGTAGTGCAGACTAGCTGTCCAAGGGTGTTTGTGTTAACAAAGTCCAGGAATCTCTGGGCCTGCATATTTGATGTTATGTATGATTTACAGTTAATGGCGAGATAGTTAAAGTCACCCATGAGTATTGGGTTGGGTTGAATGAGGAGTGTCTCTAGTACTTTCAAGTATATGGTATGAGCTTTCTCGGTCATGCAGGGGAACTTATAGCTTGTAAGGATATGGTATGGACTTTACTTATGGCAAATTGGATGTAAAGAAGCTCAAGAATGTCACACTGTTTGTCCAACCTTGAACTATGTTCATGTTTCATAGGTTCATACATAAATACTAGGCTAACTGCCCTTGGCCTAGCCAATTTCACCCAAAGATGAGAATCAAACTCCGCATCTTGTGTTTGTGAGGTAAACATCGTAACCATTACTACAACCCCCAACCCACTTTTGTGCTAAATGACAAAAAATAAATGAATTAATAAAAATAATCCAGTTTACTTCCAAAACATTTCATAACACAAAAAAGCTACTTTTCCCTTATTGCAAAAAATGGCACTGCAATTGAAGAAGTCTCCCATAGCAAGCTTCTGCCATTAATAACCAATGATGAACTGAAATGTTATATTCACACACACAGGAAGTAACCAAAAAAATAATCAAAAGAACAGGTATACCCTAAAGAGCAAAACATTACTTCACTAAATATTCCAGAAAATGCATTGTTTCATCCTTCCTTCTTCCAACTCTCTCACATAAGCATCTGTTGTTATCAATCTACACTCTGCCCAACTCAGAAAGGTTGAGTGGACTAACAATAAAATTGCCAGATTTGCTTCAACTTTTTTTTCCCGAGCATGCCACTGTAAATCTGTTAATCAATTTCACTGGCTTGAGTTCCCCACTTTCCTCAGGTTACTCCAGTTGAAACAAGCCCATAAAATGCTTCATTGTTCAACCCACTCCTGTCCTGGTACTCCCTAGTTAGGCCCCTTAGAGCCTCAGAAAAATCTTTGCTTGCCATATCATTGGCTAATAATTCTAACATAAAGACCTTTACTAATTCAGTTTTGCCAAACTCTGGAATCCTTTCCCACTGCAAATATATGAAATCACCAACTCCAGACTGTTTAAATCTCAATTACAATCGTACCTCTTTTCCAACTGGATCTGTCATTGCTCATCTCTCTCTGTTTCTGGGCAGGAGTCCTCTAACTCTCAGCCACCTGCCATGATCCTCCATGACTTGTTCCCCACAACCAACCAGCATTTAATTTAGATATCTTCCAAGTGGTTGCATCAGGATTCATGGGTTAGTACCAGGCTAACTGCCCTCATGGGCAATTTTAAGCCTAGCCAATTACCTCATGTGAGAATCAAACCCTTGCATCTTGTGTTTCTAAAGTAAGCACCTTAACCATTGTGCCAACCTCCCACACCTCTGATTGACAGGGGTAATTGGCATTACAATATTCTACCCACTTGTCATAACTAAAATGGTAGCTAGAAAGACGTCCCTAGATATGGTGGTGCCTGGTTGGTAGGATTTCTCACCAAGTTAGCAATGGGCTAAAAATGTCCCAGTCTTGAAACAAACTAGATTTAATCTCTGGAATTAACCTAATCAAGCATGTATATGACCCCTAAATGGATTCTTAGAAAACTCTTCAGTGAGGATGAGCTGATCTGTGTCAGCTTTGTGGAAATCAGTTAAGAGAAAAAACACAGGCACTTATGTCATCAAGTAATAATTCTTTATTACATAGATGCTATTTAAAAACATTTACTTACACATTGTTATCTACTCATCTTGCTTCCTATGACTTAGTTTATTCCTATCATTTTACCTTACTGTTAGCAACCTACTGTTCTCTTATACTTATGATAAATGTGTAAAGTGCAATCCTATGCAAGTAAACTCCTCTGACTGTTAATATAACTAAAATACTTGGAGCTTTCCACGTACAGCAAATTATTTTAATCTGAAACACTGATTCCTAATCTCTGAAAAAGTTACTGAAGTTGTTTGTCCAATATGTAGATTTATCTTAAGGTGTTTGATTCTTAAATATAAAAATGTTGGAGCTTTTCTCCCTCAACCTCCACTGAAAAGGGATTTTCACAACATAGACTTTCCCAACAAACAAATGGAAAAAAAAAACATAAATTCATACATAATAAATAAACTGCATGCTGGTTGACACTGCATAGCACTCAAACACAAACTATCAGAAAAGCAAATTTAAAGTTGTTATAGATACTTTTTCTGGTCATTCACTTCTTAATGCTATGCTTAAACTAAGGACTCTTATGGAAGCATGTCTCATGGGGGCTTCATCATCTCACACACATTCTGATATACCTCCTCCAAAGTAGCAAAATCACATCCACAACCAAAGGGAAATCACTAGTGCTAGGCTATAATTTGATGTAAATTAAGACTCCTCTGCCTTTAGACTATGCCTGTGCAGTAGCTGGTCTAAATGTGTGAAAGGCATTATAGCCTTGCACTGACAGGGTGCCCTATGTGGCTTTAAACCAAGTCTTGGTAAATGAACAGATGTCTATATTCTCCAGGATGAGGACAGCTTGCAGGGAGTGGAGTTTTTTCTTGTTTAGACTCCTGGCATTGAGCAGTAACACCTTTGATTTAACTATGTATAGGTTTATCAGACTGGCACTGCCTAAAAAAGGTACTGTGGTCGTGGACAAGGTTTTAGCCAATATTTGAAAACCTGACGGGACATGTGCAGACCATCCCTGGTGAAGCAGCATGGTCTGTCTACCATATCCTCCCAGGCAAATATTGCACGCCCTTGGAGTGATACCAGTTATTAAAGTAAATTATCTTCTGTGGCATCATTCTTAGAGAAGGAAGAATGCTGCTTAATGCTATGCTCACACCAGCCTGGGATGCGTAATCCAAAAACTCCATTCTGTCTGTCCTCATATAGTACAGTGAGGTGTGTCTCAGGTCATTTACACCTACATGGACTTTGACAGAGTCATGCTGGTTCTTGTGGTGTAGTGAATTGAGAACATCCATGATCTGGTGGATTCTGGCCCCCCACAGGCAGCGGGTCTATATTATAACATTGAAGTTCAAAAACTTTGAATGTTATAATATTGAACCCAGTAGAGCGAATGCTTGAAATAGCAATGCTGCAGAACACAGAATACTTTCCTAGGGAAAGTATTCAGTGGGCCATTTCTGCAGCTTCGCTATTTCCTCAACTGTGGAGTGAAGGTTATGGACCGGGTTAAGGTAAGTGTCTGAATGAAGGTGAGTGTGCGATTGGGCATGGGTTAGGTGAGTTAGGGTTAGGGCGTGGGTCAGGTAAATGTGCAATTGTGTGGACGTGAGGGTTAGGGTGGGGTAGGTGAGTTAGGGTTAGGGAGCGGGTAATGTGAGTGTGCAATAGTTAGGGACCTTAGGGTTAGGGTTGGGTTAAGGTAAGTGGATAGCTAGCGGTGTATGTCTGGTTTAGTGAAGGCTTTCATGAAGTGTATGTGTGTGGATTATTTATTGTGGTGTACTTGAGTTGTGTGCATGTTTGTCAGAAGAGCAAATTTTTTCCCTGGGAAAAAATTTGCTATTCTGACTGTTCGGTTTTCTGGTGTTTCGATTGAATGGGTTCGATATTATAACATTCAAAGTTTTTAGACTTCGATGTTATAATATAGACCCTAGGCAGCTGCCTTGACTGTCTCCTTGCTCTGCCTGTTGAGTGGGACATCTGTCTTACAATCAAGTCTCCTATAGCTAGGATATTGTGTTGTGTTCTGTGGTGGTTTGCCCTATGGCCTTTGAGGTTTGTTACATTGCCCATTTAGTCACCCTGAAACCTTCAGAGTACAGTAGTGTAACACTTTTAGACTCCGTTTTTTCCATTTTGGTTTCACACAAAGTAACACAGGCTGAAATCCACTGATCCAAACAGGAGAATTTATTAAAACATGAAACGAAGTAAGTGCTTTCATCTGGTATATATAAAGGTTTTTCCTTTTTTTGGTGCTCATTAAGTTTAAGTGGGGTGTGACTAATTGTGATTCTGACGTATATAAATTGGTTTGTATGCAGTTTTTAGTTGTCTGAAGAAGTCCGGTTATATATACCATACGAAAGCGCTTACTTTGTTTCATGTTTTAATAAATTCTCCTGTTTGGATCAGTGGATTTCAGCCTGTGTTACTTTGTGTGAAGGTTGGTTTTCGTTTGTGTTTGGTTTTCCATTTTGGTGCTCAGCTTGAAAGATGAAATATATTTTATAGTGTGATACTTTCCACAAATGTTTCCAAATATACGGGCATTTGTTGTTCTGTTTATGCGCTGGTTTCATTTTGTAATCAGACTAGCTTGATTGTGTACTCTACAATCGCTTTGACGTGCATTTGAAGTTGGTTACTTTAGCAGTAAGAAGGTCAGCAGCAGTAAGTTGCTTAGAAAAGCTGTATTTTTTCAAGTTTCTTTTCTTTATATTCTGTGTTTTTCTTGTCAAAGGCTGGTTAATTATGAGCGGAGTTTAAATGTGTAAGAGTACAAGCACTGGGAGTGGAGTGGAAAAAGATCAAATTGTCTGACATTGCTGTATGGAAGACACAGAAGTATCATATTTACATGTAGAGAAGAAGAACTTGTAGAGGCACTCCACAACAACATGAATAAAATATGCAAGTTTTCAAACACATAATGTATCCATTGTAATTGTAGAGAGGGTAAGAAACTAAACCAAAGCATACATGACTGGATATTTTAGCATAATGCTTTTTTAATGCAGTGTTATAGAACATGCCATAATGCTAATAACAGAATGATGACTCCCCAGTTGCATTGTAGAGGGTGGTTCCACCTCTCTGTGGATTGTCATGACTGGAATGAACTTTAGATGATTTAACAGAAAACTGCTTTCTGAATAAAGCCTGCTAGGCTGACAAGAGCCTGAGCCTGATGCACAAATCTGAATGAAACCTCCTTTGTGTGAATGTCACAGGTTCTAAAGTTTCATGACTGGGCCTTCTGTAGAGATAAGACAATTGTGAATCGATTATCTCAGCAAAAGCATATTTTGAAATTTTGGCAATGATGGTGTGAACATCAAGGAAACAGTGATGAAAATGTTAGTAATAGATTATTTTAAAACAGTTGTGCCAGCAATCATTAAAAAATAAGTTCATCAAACAGACCCACAAGATGCTGAAAGATTTGCAATGTTATTAGACGACTTTGTGCTATGAAAATGTGCATAAGAAACACCTCCTGAAGTAGTTAAGAAAACAGTAAATAAAGTTAAAAAAAAACATACTTGCCTTAACTAAGCTGTTGGGGAGGGGTTGAAGAGGCTATGGAATGCAACCAGGTAATGACTTGACCACTGCATAACTACAAAGTCGATTAAGTGTTTAATCAGAGTAGATGGGCAAGAATTATAAGGATTGTTAGATTCCAGTAGTAGGATCACTTTGATGAAAGCATATGCCTTTCCAAGGAAAAAGGCCCATTTACCAAAGTCTGCTGAGGTGGTGTGCATATATGAGAAGAAAAGATGCTGCCCAGTTACACAGGTTGAGGTAAATATCCAGTTTATAAAAGTCTTACACCCAGTATCTGTGGTCCCCTGTCTCAACCATGATGTAACATCTGGGAAGAACGTTCTGTTCTTCATAGGTCTCTGGAAATGGTAGAATGGAGATAATAGTAAGTAACCTAACACATTCCGTAACATAGAACCAAAGTCAGCAGAGTACACTTGTCAACAGCCTAGAAACAGCCCAGTCAACCAATAGCCGTAAGAAAGCAGAGCTCAAAGACCTGGATTAGCCATACAGAGTTCAGAGCAGAACAAGATCTGGATAAATCTTTTCAAAGAAGGGAGATTGGGCTCATGTACTACAAAAATGTTCAGTGGACCAAGGGTTTACAGAAGAGATATTGTCCCAGAATCCTACCATTGGACTGAAAACATATGTTGAGATAAAGACAGATGATAGAAAAGAACCACAAAGAGAGAGTAGGGCTTCAGATCAAAAGGTAACTAAGGGGAAATTTCCTAGAGCATTAGGATGTGCTGCCTTTTCCTGTGGAGTAGTGAGATATGAGCATTCCTATACCTCACCTATATGGAAAGGAAGCAAGGCCTTATACCTTTCAAAACACAGAGGAAAAGGGGAATTCCAGGCTACCTAGCCTCCAGGTAGGCTGGGTAAGCTTCAAAGGGTCTAGAGTGTGCAGGAGACCTAAAGTCGTTACAGAATAAAATAGACCCAGGGTATTTGGAGAGGATGCTTCTGTTGGCCATCCATCAGCTTATCTCTATTTTGAGGTGCAGAATGACCTCATCTATTGGATAGCTAAGCAGAAAGAGGAAAATTTTCACCAGTTATTTGTACCTCAGCTATTAAGGCAAGTGGTAATGAATATGGACCACGGTTATGTTTTGGGGAGGCAGTTTGCTATGGATAAAACTAAAGTAACTATCCTAGTCAAGTTCCATTGATCAGGTATCATGACAGAAATACTGCTAGGTGTATTGAGTGTCAATCGACAGCCCTTAACACAGCCTTTAGGAATCATTTAATTCTGATACCAGTAATTAAAGCTCCCTCTGAATGCATTGCAATGCATTTTGTGAGGTCCCTTGTTATCTCCAGCAATGAACAGTAATATATGTTGGTGGTGTCAAACTATGCTACCTGCTTTCCTGAAGCTGTTTCCCTTAGGAAAGCTAACTCCAAAGCAGTTGATAAAGATCTTGTATTGCTATTTTCCCAGACAGGGAAATTAAAGGATATATTCTAATGAACCAAGGGACACCACGTCCAAAATTATGAGATATCTGTCTCAGAGTCTCCACGTAAAGAAGCTAAGAACCTTTGTGTATCTTGCCCAAACAGATAGGCTGGTAGAGTAGTTTAACCAAACCTCAAAATCTGTGTTAAGGAAAGTTATTGAGAAGGTTGTCAAAGATTGTGACCTACCATTTCTTTGCTTAATATTCTCAATTTGAGAAGTACCTCAAGGTTTGGCATAGCTCTCAACTGAATCAGGGACAAATCTCAACAGAATCAGGGACGAATCTATAAATAATCAGGGACAATCATAGACAGTTTTGAAATATTTGTGCCATTAACCTGAGATGTTGACAGAATAAGAAAATGTGAATTAATATACATTTTCTAAAGTAAAAGAAGTCTATTACCCTAATTTTTGTCATTATTTATTAAGTGTAATTCACCACCTTTTCATAAAAAGTCCCCAGTTTTAGGAGGGATTAAGAAGGGCAGAACTAAAATTTGAGTTAAAATCAGTGACAGTTGAGAGGTATGCCTTATGGTTCAGTGGGGTTTAGTCACTTTAAGTTGTTATATAGCAGAGGACTTTTGGATATAGGGAAAGCAACATGGGACAAGGCACTTTTTAAGAGCAATTTCTGATATTATACTGATCTACAGGAAAGACTGCAAATAGTAATGCCTATTATGTAGGAGAACATAGAGAGGGTATGTGTGAATCAGAGAGGAGTTTATAACAGAAGCGTCTAGAAAAGGGAGCTTCGGTCGGAGACCAAGTTTTAGTTTGGGTCTCCAAAACTGAAAGCAAATTCCTAGCCAAGTGGCAAGGACCCTATGACATAAATGAAATGAGTAAATGAGATGAATCACACAATAAAGCAAACAGAAAAGAGTAGACTGAGTAACTTTATTGTATAAACATTCTCAAAACCTGAAAGGATATGGAAGTAAATATAGTAAGCATTGCAGCCTAGGTTGGTGACAATGGACAAGAGAAGCAAATGCTTTATATCCTGCAAGGGGCAGTGGATGTTATTCTTTCAAAGCTTCAAAATCAGGAGGTTCAAGAGCTCCTTCTGAGGAACAAAGACATCTTTTCAGAACTGCTGGGAAAGACAACTCTAATTGCACATCATACAAAGACAAGTCCTGGGGGAAAATGTTAAGAAAGATCATGCAAGGTACCAGAAGCTTAGAAAAAGGTAATCAGAGAGGAGATAAAGAAAGTATCAAAGTCAGTCATTATTGAATAATCTACTAGTAGGTGGAACAGACCCATCATTTTATTTCCAAAACCAGATAATGCAGTTGGATTCTATGATAAAGCTCAATAGGATGTCCAAGTGTGACAGCTACCCTATGCCCATTATGAGCTTGTGGAGTGGTTAGAGAATGTTATGTTCCAAACTACCATGAGTTTTAACTAACATTTTTTGGCAGATTTCTCTTAGACTATGAGGCTAAGGAGAAGACTGCAGTTTTTATGACTGATGTATTGTGTCAATGTATTCTCTTCCTATTTGTTCTTCAGTGAGCTCTGCCTGTGTTCAAGATGTTGATGGATCAGGTACTGAAGCCTCACCAAACATAAGCTGTAGTCTATCCCGAAGATGCTGTTATCCATTCAGAAGACTGCAATTCCTATCTTCCTAAGGTGCAAGTGGTATTACATTAAGTGAAATAAGTGCTCTCACTGTTAATGCTCCAAAGTATAAGATAGGAATAACTGAGGTAAGATATCTTTGATATGTACATGGGAGAGAATTAATTAAACCATAGATACTAGAAAAAATTAAAGAAATGACATGTTGATCCACTAATAGAAAACGCAAAGGTAGTCCAAGATGCATTTTTAGCCAAGTGTACTTCCCTTTCTAGGCACAAGTGGATATTTAAGCAATGGATTTAACATCAGTAACTTAATAGCTCTTGATGAAGGGTTTGAGCCAGCTTCAAAGCTTGAGTAATTGCAAAACCTGTGTTGGTCCAATAAAAGCCATTACATATGTGTTCCAGTGTCTTTATGTTTTAAGCCTTCTATATCTACTTAGAGAGAGAGAGAGCGAGAAAGTTAAGGCTTTAAAGGAATGGCCTATCAATCAGAAAAAGAAACTGGCGATGGCTTTTCTGGGACTGGCTGGATACTACTGAAAGTTTGTCCTTCAGTTTGTCTCCACTGCATGCACTCTTGTCAACCTGACCAAGGGAAAATGCCTGGATGAGTCAAGTGGATACCAAAGGCTGAAGAAGCATTTTAATGCCTTAAACAAAGCCTTCTGTGCAGAGCTAGTACTAGTAACCCCTGACTTCTCAACATCCTTCACAAATACCCAAAGATGCCTCAGCACTGGATTGCAGACAATGCTGACTTAAAGGGTAGGCAATGAGAAGCACCCAGTTTGTTTTTCTTACCAAGAAGCTGAGTAATGTAAGAGGCAAAATACTCCACTATCAAAAAGCAATTCCTAGCCATCAAATAGCTTTGGGAGCCATGTGTTACTAAGTATGGGCAGTGAATGTTCATCCTAGATACAGATCACACCCCCACCAAGGGCTTCACCAAGAAAAGGAAATCAGCATGAAGCAGGTGGGCCCTAGCACTCCAGCCATTTCACGTCTGGATCCAACATCATCCCAGTGTTTACTAACCTAATGTGAACAGTCTGCCTAGGGCTCACAGACCTTCCAGTAAGCTTGAAGCATGTAGATTCAAGTGTGGCGGGAGCTGTAACATCGTTTGGTGGGATGAAAGCCCAATAGGTAATGAAATAGGTCAGAAGAGTGACATTTTGGGTATGCCTTTGCTATATTGTAACATTTTTAGTATTTGGCTAAATTAAGCTTACTTTTACATGGGGAAAATGCACATATATAATGGGGTCTGGTCCCTTTAAGTTCATATATTGGGTTCTTCAGGTGAATGAAGGTAATGATAACTCTAATATGGCAAAAATAATTTTACAGAATATAGAGGAGCCTGGAGTATTTCAGGTGCAGTTTTGTTAGCTGCATGAGAGATTGTCTGATGCCAAAGCATTTGGCTCTTAGGCAGGAGTTCAATGAGAGATATGTAATTGCGAGTGGAAGTCCTGGTAATGGAGTACCTGGAGGTAGCCAGACTGGAGAGATTCTGGTAAAGAGATGTTTAATTATTAAACTAGAGGAAGCCCTGCTCTGGGCAGACAATGTAATATAATTAAGCAATAACTGATGATGTGGTGTGGTATATTGAAGATTTACCCACAGTTGGTGTGGTTTAATCACGACGGCAAAGCCCACGTGATTAAATAAAGCCAACCATGGGTAAATTTCAATATACCACAACCATGGAGTTGGTTATTGCTATTATACAATAACATTATTTAAAAAAAAAACTTACTTTTCTTAAATAATGTCTTTGTATAACAGTGCCGTACTGTCCTTCCGCAGCTGGTGGTATCCTGCTGCTTTGTTTTGATGTCCTGCGCATGCATATGGGACTTGTGTTTCCATGCACACCCAGTACATCAATGCTTTGAAAAGGAAGCAACAGGGAAAAGAAAGTCTCTGTTGCTCCGTTTTTGTTTTCTTTTTTTTTTTTTTTTTTTTTTTTAATTAAAAAAAAAAGTTTCAGCTACTTTAGGGATAGGAGAGAGAGACAGAATAGAGGAAATGCAAAGAAAATCAGGTATGTGTGTTTAGTTTTAAATAACATATCTGATTTTCTTTGTATTTCCTCCATGCTGCCTCTCTGGTATGTTCGGAGTTCAGACGATAGTTTTTTTTACTTTGTGTTAAAAAAAATAAATAAAAGTTATGGAATATACAAACAGAAAGTAGTCCAGGTGACCATACCTTTTCCATTGGTATATTCTGGGATTTACAACGGGCACGCTGGTTGGGCTGGCCAATCAGCATGCTAATTTTCGAATATTAATGGGCAGTCACTGTATAATATAATATAACACAATATAATATATTGAATATGGGTCGAATGAGCAAACATCCGAAACCCAAACAGCCGGGCATACTTACGCAAAAGTGCTTTTCACCGATGAAGCACTTTCGTGTAAGTATGCCTGTTGCCGAGGCAGTACTACGGTGCGGATAAGGGAAAATGCCCTTTACCCCACTGTAGTGCGGTCTCGGAGGGAGAATATTAAAGTAGGGGTGTGGGGGGGCACAGCCCTGCACATGGGGGGTGCAGGGGGACAAAGCCCCCCTGCTAAAACATTAATGCAGTGTTTCTTTTTTTTTTTTTTTTTGTAACGCGCTTTAACGAAAGTGCTTTTTCGATAAACGCGCTTTCGTTAAAGTGTGTTCGGTTGTTATGGATTCAGACATTTGCTCATTCGAGCAAACGTCCTAGCTCCGTGCAGATATAGTCATAGCTCTATCATCTGTTGCCCTGGGTGAGGTGTTTGCTACATTTACTTAGAAACTGTAACAAAGAATTTGCGCAAGTTCCTTGATATGGTTATTGACACTAGACCACTAAATTTATTCATTTAAGAAGATGTGATATCACCCACAGTTTCTTAAATGAATGACAGCTCTCCACACATATCTCATTGGCAACTGCCAGCCATGAGTCCCTAATGGCCTGCACCTGGGACAGTTGCACCATTCAACTGACCCAAATTATGACTTTGCCTGTAGTGAGAATAACTGCAAACATTCCCTGGATGAATTTGCTTTAGCATTTTATTTTTGAGAAGAGACTTCTTTTTTGTATTGAGAGGCTTGAGTTTTAACAGACTCATTTACTAGAAAATGCACACTCAAAAGACTGATAATATTGCCGGGGGGGAGGATGAGAGAGGCATTATGTGCATGTGTTAAATGGTTTATTTTAATACTATGTTATTTATTTATTTATTTATTTATTTATTTTTTTTTTTTTATTTTATTGCAATTTAGCAAAGTCAGTCTATTTTATGTTTTACTAATAAACCTCTGTTGTTTTGTGGAAACTGAATGCATTCACCACCTGAAAATGTCACATTTACACTTGCAAACAGGGATGAGAGAT